>NW_015090771.1:205891-210596 GCF_001431845.1 Calidris pugnax | reverse complement strand
TTGCGGCGGGGCAGGGCCGGCGGCGCGCCCGACGGCGGGGAGACAGGCTACCGGCGATCCGCCCGGGCTACCAACCCCCCACCACCCCCCGCCGCCTCGGGGCTGGGCAACCAAAGGGGCGGTGGGACCGGGGGAGCGGGGTGAGTGACCGCTGGGCTCCCCCGTCCCGACCCGGCAGAGCCCCGGCCCCGTCCCGTCGGACCGGCGCAGGCGTTCGCACATCAAAGGCTCCCTTAGCCCCCCTGGGCACAAACCGGGAACGGCGACCCTCGCCCGGGCGGGAAGGGGGTGGCCGGTAATCACAGAATCAATCTTCTAGGTTGGAAGGGACCTTAAAGATCATCTTGTCCAACCGTCAACCTAACTCTGACAAAAATAGACACCCGCACAACAAACAAGGAGCATCATCACTAAACCATACCTCCCAGCACTTCATCAACCCGTCTTTTGAACACCTCCAGGGATGGTGCCTCAACCACCTCCCTGGGCAGCCTATTCCAATGGCTGATAACCCTTTCTGTGAAAAAATTTTTCCTAATATCCAGCCTAATAGCGGAGAGCAGCCGGGAAGGGGGAGAAAACACCCAAAACCACGTCTCTGCACAGCCTTATTTAAGATAAGGCACCCTCCCTGCAGTGGGGACTGCTTCTCACCGGACAACTGTTATAAACACTTTCTAAGCTGGTGTCATTCTTCAAGTACTAAATGAGCTGCTCCAACAGATGTGCTTCCCAACAAGCCTGTTAGCCAGGCAGCCGTGCACGTGGATTTCACTTCACCCCTGATGGTGACACAGTTGTGCCACTTCTCCGCTGGCTGCACGAACACAAAGCTATCTATGGCTAGGGTTATTAGACTTTAATAGTAAGAATAAGAACGACAACAACAATAATAACAACATTATCTTGATATTTGCTCAGCAAAACATTGTTTTCAATGGATACACCAATTCCCATCGCTTGCCCGGAGAAAGGCTGCTCAGGTAGTGTCAATGGATGCAAACCCTCAAGACAACCCACCTACACGTCTGCCCCTTAGGACAGAAACAAGTGATTTGAACCAGAAGTACGTGGTCTATGTTCTTGAACAAAACGTGAGATCCCTAAAACACTGAATACAGCAATATAACAGGAATATTACAGACCGACACACTGCAATAAAAAATGCTCCCAACTACCACCAAGCAAGAAAAAACCACCACAAACCCAAAAGCAGAGGTAGACTATGCATTTAAAAATAAACTCCGCATCAATACGTAGTCATTATTAATGAAAGGACTAGTATTTTTATCTGTAAGAATGAGAAAAGCCAGATTTGTGATTCATTAGCTTGTTTGTAACAATGTTTGTTCAGTTTGGCACTGATACTGGACTGCTGTAGCTAACGGAAGCCTGGCATCTCGGTGGGTAAATTCCACTACCACGCTTCAAATGGTATTTTACTCCCCCCCCCAAAAAAAAAGTGACCCCCTAGAAGCTTTCTGGGGAAGATCCACATCTTTGATGATGCTTAGCGAAATGGAAATACTTGAAGTGGCCGCCTAGCAGCTGTCATACAACGATTAGTAATAACAGAATAAAATTCGGCTTAATGTGACTGAGAGAAATCTGGCCAAAGTGCTCATAAACCAGACCGTGACCAGCTATCATAAATGCGATGAGTATTACTCTTGTCTTCCCTGTGATGTGTGGAATTTATTCTTCTTTCCTCATCCTTTTGTTTAAAAGTCTATTACCTGCTTGATTACTACACCATTTTACAATGAAACTGTAAATCAGACATACATTTTTACGCACACGACTGGAATACATTTTTTCTGTGAATATAATTTTTCAGTCTCTCTCATGTGTTTTCATTGGAATATATAGCAAAAAAGTAACATGGTAGTGTCTAAACTATTTATTTCCTAATGAGAGTCCTAATTACAGATTTACTCCACATACATCAGTTTTCACATACGAAAAATAATCTTAGTTCTAAAATTTATATTTAACCTATATACTGTTTTCAAAAAGCATGCTTGATGTTTCCTTCCCAAGCACCAAAACAACCCCTTAGAGGAATGCTTTATCATCTGCTGACACCATTTTAAACGTTTCTATTACTAAAGCAAAACGTCCCAAACTGCCACATATCACACCTCTTTAATCAAATGCTACAGAGCAGACCATTCTTTCTAGGTCACACCCAGCCTGGCACTCCTATGACCTTTTTGACTGCAAGATGCAAGAGTATCATTACTTTGGACACCAAGGAAAGACACCACAAGCCTCGGTGCGTGACCATAGAGGGCTGGATGAATTCAGAGCTGCAAACATCTGAATCTGAAAGATTGACATCGAAATAATGGCGAATCTAACTGGGATGCTTTTAGGATGCCATCAGAACCAATTCATCAAAAAAGAGTTTCTTGTGCAGACTAAAGCAAATCTACATGTTTAAAAATCAGTCTCTAATTCATGTTTGTAGCTGTCCACAGATGTGCAGTAGCAAGGTCAAACCTCACAGTGGCAGAACCTCAAATACAATTGGAAAGCTGCACCACGACTGGGCAATTTAAGTAAACATTGTGCTGGGATGGCCACGGGGAGCTAGTCTGGCTCACCAAAGGAAAGCAGAGATCTCCAAGTAAGCACACAAAAGTTAGCCAAGGTAGAGCACACCTTCAAAGTTAGTGGCTTTCATCAGTTCTTTTTCAGTATTAACCACCAGTGCCTAACAGGTATTTGTAGGGTGCAGATGGCAGGAGGACTCTTTTAGAGAGTCAATGATTTATCTCTTTAAGTTAGGTTTCCTTGCAAATCCATACACGATATATAGATATCAGGTGGTATTCCTCCTTGGGACAATGGCCAAAAAGAAAGCATAAATTACTTTAACACGTATTTTGATCACTTTTTTGAAGAAAAAAGAAGGGGGAGGGGGGGAAAGTGTGACATGGTTGCTCGAGACATCATGTTCATGGATTTGACCCTATGGATATTCTCTATGAATAATATGTTCCTTTTGAGCAGAGCAAAGAGGTGACAGCTCAGTGACGGGAACCAAAGGGAAGAGGTTCCTTGCAGATACATGTCCTGCTCATGGTTCTCTAGTGTCTTCAGAGTTCAAGGTGTGAGCTGCAACTAAGGAATTAATATTATTGTGCAGTTTCAATGAGGAGCAGAGCACTGCTGTCGTTACTAGAGCACAAAGCAAAATAAATAAATGAAGCAAGCAATAATGCGCTGTAATTACAGGGTTTGTAGGCAGGTTGTTGGATCTTCCCCTCAGTCCTGGGGAACACATTAGTATTACACGCTTGCCATATGGAGTATGTAAGCAAGAAAAAGTACTGGTTGTTGGATCTTCCCCTCAGTCCTGGGGAATACATTAAGTATTACACACTTGCCATATGGAGTATGTAAGCAAGCAAAAGTACTACAAATTACTGCCCTGATAGGGACATTGTATTTCTGAAAATGGAAGGAAAATTTTCAAGTTATCATAAATGTGGAAAAAATATTTTCACATCGCAGAGGATGACATCATTGTTTCCATAGTTGTTAATATCATCAATGATGTAACCATATCTTCGATTTCTTCCTGCTAATTATGCTATTTCCCTATATATTTTGTGTTCTGTAAAAGCTCTTCGCCCATTAAAACGCTTTTCTAAACAGAAGCACAAATCAAAAAAGTCTAAATTAACATTTCATTGCTGCTTTACTTTTTTTTTCCTAGTTAAAAAAACAATCCAGTACTTAAAATACAGTAAGTAATATCCACAAATGGAAGGCTCTTCTTTCACAAGAAACCATGGAAGATGGCAGAATTGAATTCTTTATGACACTATTCTCTAAGATTTTTACTTGCTTTGTGGTGAAACACAGCATTCCCATTCGTGGAGCATAAACTCAAAAAGAATAAAAAGACACTTTCACCCCACTTTGAAAAATTGAGGCATTCAAACCCAGGGACAGGCAGACAACAGAAGCTGTGACATGCTTAGAAATCTCTGAAAAGACTCCTAAAAGGCACCAGAGAAGTGAGTTGAAGCTCTGCTACCCAAGTTTCTTCCCTCCAGCCCCGCTCCACCAGTGGGGTGCTCCAGCAGCAGCCCCGAGAGGAGCAGGGCACCCCAGCCCCTGTGTGGGGACTGCCACGGCCCTGCAAACAGCCCCCATCCCCCTGCCACCCAGCTGAAGGGACCATCTAGTATTCCAGGCACGTATTCCTCTGCTTTTTGTCTTTTTTTTTTTTTTTTTTTCTAGAGATCTGCCAAAGTTTCCCCTCCCCTCTGTCACCTCCCCCCCATTTGGAAAGGGTAAAACAGGAGCAAGACGGGAGAAAATCCCATAACTTGTGCAAAGCATGCAAGGATGATTTGTGTTCTCACTTATGGGGTATGACTGTCACCGTTGATCTGCTTTCAGGCCTAGATTACATCTGATAAGGGCTGACCTTATTTGAGTATTCACACATTATGCACTCATGGAGAGCACGCTGGACACAAAAGTCCCTCAGATGTTCTGGGCATCAATCACGCTCACAGCATGGAGGCTGCCAAACTTTTCTTCCCTTTAACTCGGGAGAGGAGAGGGTAGTCCAAGACAGACTTAATAAAGTTTAAAGCTGTGCCACAGTATATTTGGGGCCCATTGTCTTCTAAAAGTGTGCTTTTCAACAAATTCTCTGCAGTTACTACGGGCAACAATTCGTCTT
>NW_015090771.1:197987-205881 GCF_001431845.1 Calidris pugnax | reverse complement strand
GGGGGGGGGGGGGGGGGGGCAGACTGTAGGGAGGAGGGAAGGAGAACAAAGGGCTTGTCTTCTCTCTCTTATTTGCCCCGTATTTACCAAAACAAAGTAATTTCTCAAAATCTTTCCTAGAAGTTGAGTAATTTCAAAACACATCTTACAGCAAATCACATCCTTAAGAGCTCATGAACATATTGCTCACCACATGCAAACGCTTACACTCATTACTTCAAATAATATGTGTTTTTGCAAAGAATATATTATAAACATCACTAACCACTAAAACATTTCATCTCTTGCAATGACTGACACCTCTGTTTAAACTTTCCTGATTTCACAAGAATTACAACTACTTTTATAAACCTTCTGTTTCAGTCTGCACGTTTATTTTAAATTATAAGAGTCAGGAGGAAATAAGAGTACCCAGCAGGTGATGCATGTGCTGTTCTGAAATGTACTTCCCAGCAGGGCCCAGCTTAATTTGTAAAGTCTAAATTCTCTTACAGTATCATTCTTATAGACAAACCAGAGTCTATAAACTGCAAACTTTCATGGAAACAAACAGCCAGTCCAAATAAGCCATCATACCTAGATCTCAAACGTCTTTTATTCCTCGTATCTGTAGATTAACATGAAGTGACTCTCAAAAGAAGGTATGATTTGCTTTCCTAGAACATGCTTGTTAACTCTGAAACCTACCTAGGCCATGTCAACTTTCTTTCTTCCACAGCTGGCCACTCCAGCAGTAACAGTAAGCTAAGGCATTTTTTCATATTACTAGAAATAAAAGTACAAAATGCAAACTCTAATCAACCAAAGCCTGTGACAAAATGCCCTGAGGACTTCAGTGGGTGCTCTCTTTTTCAGCTGTAAGTGCTCTCAGTGATGGAGAGTTTGTTGCTGCAGTTTGGGAAATCAGTTCACAGCATCTCATCTGGGGAAGTTCTGTGGCTTTTCCAGAGCCAGTTGGTTGGGGTTTTTTCCTTCCAATTTAAAACCATTTCGTTCTCGGTTATAAGGTCAAAAGTGACTGATCTTTGAGAAAAGGAGCAGCACACTGCCAAGAGAGGTGAAAAGATCTTTGGACTAATCCAGAGGAAAAGTACATTGAGAAGAAAGTAGTTTTCAGGCACAAGAAGATCTAGTAGTTTCCCATAAAAGGGACAATATCCAAGAAGATAACATGGGGAAATCCACTACCAGATTCTCTACATTTTGATTTAAGCCATTCCCAGCAGTAGTTCAGACACTCACTGCCTTCAGGAGGCACATTTCCTAGTAAGGATCTGCTATGGCTGTGCATCAGGTGTTGCAACATATGCTTTTGAAAATACAAACAGCAAACCCTCCATCGCATCACACATGGGGATCAGGATATGGTGTGCTAACTAAAGGCTGGGATTTAAGTCCAAGCGTCCTCTCTATCTTGACTGTCTTCTGTCTTAACTGAAGTGTTCATTAGAAAGTTATTGGCTACACAGCATTTGGATCACAAAGTTTCAAAAAAGTAATAATCCTAGTAATAGGTCCTACCCAGCCTCATATGATCGGGTCTGCGGGGTTTTTTTCTTGGTTAAAAACTAGCCTATAAATATAAGTTAAAACCTGCAAAACTTTGATGAAAATTAATGAATTTCTTTTACCAGTATAAGCATGCACACAAACATACACATATAGATGTTGACGCCATTAAGAGTTCATTTGTTGGTTTCAAATGCATTACCATGTTATAGAATAAAAGCACATTTTTGCAATAAGCTGGATCAAAATTTAAATGCGTATGGGAAGAATGCACCTTTACCTTTACTAAAGCTCCTTGCTAGGCTGCTGTATTTCACTAAGGAGCCAGCATTGTAAAAGGTGTCTGCTTAGGAAAGTTAAAGGACCTTAGACAGGTGTTTGACTTGATAAACCAGAAACAATTACTTACAGTGTTTTGTCATATTCTGCCTGACCTTGCAATCAGAACCTGCACAGACCTTTACATGGTACTCCAACCCGAAGTTACCCCCACAAACTGGGAGCCACGCAGCCACCATCAGCTCAAACAACCAAGCACCCCACAGCAATGTAGCTACCGTGACCACTGAGCAGGCTTGTGTCCAGGTGTCTCAGACAGTGGCAAACCAGAACTCCACGGAGCTACAAAGGCTGAAGATGTCCCCCAAAAGGTCATACGACATAGCAATCTCTGCATTGACACACCGGATCAGACCAACAGCTCAGCTTGTCGATATTCCTGTCTCCAATAAAAGGTATTTGCTTTTTATTAATTTTCAAATGCATTGCTTTTTAATTTCATTGGGCTGTCTCCTGTCTTTTATTATGTAAAAGGTTAAATGGAAGAATCCAATTTACCTCCTCTTTTTATATGTATCATTTTATTTTCCTTCCTCTGTCTCCTCTTATTGAAGTCCTCTCTAACTAGCCCCCAAATTTTAAATTCCTCACTCCTCTAGGAGATAGTTCATCTTCCACTTTAGTTACCCACCTATTTCTCCTGCACCTTTTTATCAGCTGAGGTGGCCAGATACAAATGCAGTGTTCCCAGAGGGATGTGGCACTCACTGAGCAACACAGTCACATTCAGAAATCAGCTGTATCTGTTGTTTGGAGTCAAATGTTTTATTCACTTTTCTCACTGTGCAAAAAAGAAGATTTTGCTGACTTGTTCAAAAGGACAAGAAGGAAATTTTTTTTATACTCAGAGTTAATTAAGCGTGCAGGAAATATACCAGAATTTCATATTTGACAATGTGCATTTGCCTAAAATACTTTAACCTGCCTATTCATATCACTTTAGCAAATATCTCGCAGCTTTACTTTATTCTTTCTGATCTAAGCTAATTTAGATAATTACTTTTTCCTTCTCTGAAGTCACTGTTGCCTCCAAAGGCTAACATATTCAAAACCAATTCCAGAAGTAGCTTATCACTGCCTTCCCAGTTAACATGGCGGGAGCAGCGTGCCTCCCAAATCTCCATTTCTCCTTTCCCTCGCCATATGCCAAAAAACAAGGCTGCAAGATGGCAGAAGAGGAAGACCAACAGAGATGGATGGTCTGGTGTGATGGTTAGGTCCAGAGGGGAGGAGAGCAAGGAGAGGGCTGTAACTACCTCAAAAAACTCTTTTAATAATTCACACTGGTCTTTTCAGGGCTTTCCTCTTTCATCTGTAGATGAGATCCGCAGCCAGCCTCCCACCAGGGAGTCAAACCCCCCTGTCCCCAGGAGTTTGACTGCTTGCCTGCCGCGGGCAGGGCTGGCAGCTGCTCTTCAGTCCCTTTTGCCACCTGGGAACCTAAATTTAGCCCTCTGGCCCAGCCAGGGTTGAAGGGTTGAGGGCAGATGGGCTCAGTCCTATTCTTGGCACACCGTTAGGGCGCTTAAGCAATGCACGTGCATCTCTGCACATGCCGACTCCTGCCTGGTACGTTGTTAGGCAAACAGACCATCTCCCTGCTTGGTGAGACCTTTCAAGGTGGTTGTAACACCAGCTAACATGCAAATTTGAAAGCGTGAAACGTCAAGGTTCAAACCTACATCAATAAGCCGCTCTATCATAAACTTTGTCTTCTTTTGTAATTGAGAAAAATTACACTAACGGGTTTTAAGCATGCATAAAAATAATAGGTAAGGCTTTTATAACATAAAATGTTCTCACCAAACAAGATATGGCAGAGTCTCTTGGTACAGTATCTTATCAGTGCAGAATTTCATATTTCAGAAGTTCCTTCCACCACAGTTTGTATTTCAGACGCCAAGCCTTTATCCCAAGCAATAAATGGACAAAGAAATAGATTTATTCCCCTCCCTAAATGCATATCTGATGGATTTGGAAAGTGTCCTACAAATTCAAGATAGGCATCTGCCAAAATAAATCTGACACTAAATGCTTGTAGAGGATATTTCTTTTCTCCCATACCTCTTACTTAGCGGGTAACAAATTCCAGTTGAAATCACTGGTGTTTGTTTTTTTTTTACTGCACAAAACAACATGTTCCTCTGTTTGCAGACACATTGCTCTTTAGCAGATCACCCTGAAAAACCAGAGTGGCACACTGGTTTAGGTACCCAGGCCTCCAGGGAGGTTAATGCCATAATATACACCCACTACTTATAACTATCCTGTAATGACAGGTGCGCCGCAGGGACAAAGACCACAGAAGTAACCAAACACACAGAAAGTAAATGCATTTCATGATTTCAATGGCACAAAGAGCACAGGCGGGACTTGGCATCAAAATAAATCTCAGCTGGTTTTACAGGTTTACCACAAGCACATGTTAGAAAAAAGAAGAAAACCCACCACATGAACAACCAAATTTCACTCCTTTGCTACTAAATTCTTTGTATTACAACAGAAGATGTCAAAACCTCAAAGCAGTCCCTAATATGACATGGACACAATATGACCTTTCTGAGTCACTTCTAATTGGTGTGATGAACTTGAAGGCAAGTAGAAGCTTGCATAGTCCACTAGGCTACTGAGTTTTCAAGTACTAATTTCAGTATCACTTATTTCTGCAATATTATTAAAAAGAAATCTACATTTGAAGATATTTGACTTCAATAGTATCCCTTCTTTTTGTGGACGGTTTTGTTTGCTTGTTTGTGCTTTCTTAGTTAAAATGCATATAAAACATTTTAAAAAACCCCTCCACTCTGCCTCTTTAAATAAGTAGACAGCTTCTTTAGTCCTTCACATTCCTTCACCTGTCCCCAGTTACACAGCACAGCTGCTTGTGGGTTTAAGATTTTTTTGTGAAGTAACAGTTCATGATAATCTCATTAAATCCTTTCTAACACTTTCCAGTTCATACAGGATTTCCTTCGCTGGGGTGAGTGGAGGGAGGATTGGCTGTTTAAGCAATCACTGTGCAAAAAAGAAAAAAAAAAGTCACCCCAAGCCCTCCTTGCAGAGCAACCCTCAGCAGCCGGAGGGTGCAGGGGAACCAAAGCTTGGTCCCAGGCGAGGAGCTGGAACAAATCCGGAGATGCAGCAGCTCTCTTTGCTGTCTTTCTCTACAGCTCAAAACTAGCATTAAAAGTGTAATCCCCAATATCTTTTGCATGTAAAACAAATCATGTGCTAAGCAAGCTCCTTTACCTGTAAGTCATTCTGTTTTAATGTAGACAGGCCCCTTTCTCCCCCAGCCTAGGATCTACTCATCTCAAAAGAGCCATGGGGTTGCACTTTCTGCTGGAGGCTCCACAACCTGGTTGGCTCCTTGGACATCTCAGCTATTCCCAAGAACGGGAGACAAGTCTCCACAGAGGGAACAGAGAGAGTAAAATAAAAGCAAGACAAAAAGAGAGGCCTAGTTATTTTATAGATGGGCCTTCTATCAGATCTTACAAGCCATGCTGTGGGTGTCCTAAAGGCATTTTCAAGGACAGGGACCTCTACAGAAAAACCTTGGTGATAAGCAGATGTGAGACACTGGGAGTGACACTGGGATATGTTAAACTGCTCTATGAGGAAACGGGAACAATTTTTATGCTCCATTACAAAAACTTCTATAGCATGAGCTACCTCTATCAAAACGGTTAGTTTTCGTTTCACTGTACGTAGTTTCATCAACTGCAGTTTAATGGGATTTTTCCCTATTTACATGCACTTAAACGGCAAACTCAGATTTCCTGCTCCAACTGCCAATAACTACTTTTTCAACTTCCTTGCCTAAAACCATCCAAAACGAGCAATGCAAAAAGTGTAAGACAGTTAAAAGTGTGTAGAAAGGGCTTGCCAGCTCAGGTATCTGGATAACAAATATTTTCACAGGCCTTTTAGTGGCTTAAATCCAGTACAACCCTGCAGTGATTTATTTGTCTCCAACAGCCCTAGGGGTGGCCTATGTAAAGTTAGCTGGTAATCACAAACCACCTACCTAGTGGGCACGTTGCACACCCAAAGCATCAGCGACTGGTGCTCTCTTGCTGAGGGTTGCAGTACAAAGACCAAGGACTGAGGAGGGATGCAGGATAACTCATGCCATCAGAAGGAACGAGGCTCAGTGGTAGAGCATTATGCTAGGATTTTGCAGGATCAAAGCACAGATCGTCTTATTTAAGCCATAAATATGGGTGTCAGTTTTTATGATCGCCCTGCTAGCACTTTGAATAAACATTAAACACAGTTTTTAAGGGTTATGCAGAATTTGTCTTTCAAAAACAAATTTGCTTAAAAGCACACAGTGTAGGCTGTTTGCGGTCTGAGTTGCTACTGCAGTTCACATTTTTTTTATCTGGCAAGATGAAAATTGTTCCTACATCTCAGTGTGGAAGGGAGCAAACATTAATGGCACAAACTGTGCATTCACCATTAAGGACAGTTCTGATGTCTGAGACTTCACTGATGAAGACTTTTTGCATAATTGTAACACCTTATTTAAGATAGAATTGGTTTCAAGACTCCATGCACTGCAAATTTGTGAGCCTTGCTACCACCTCCTCTGATGCAGAGCACCATCAGTGCACTGTCCTGGCCTGCAGGCTCCAGCTTCATCCATAGAATAAAAACGCTCCTCAAAAAACAGCCGAAATTAGTGGTATAAGCCTCATAACATACTTTTAAATTCTTGTAGGCTCTTAAAGTGAAGATTGCCAATCAATGAGCTCACTCATTGCTTGGCACTCATTGCAACAGAAGTAAGTGCTTGCTCTGGTCAGGAATAACTAGTCTAGAAAGGGTTATCACTCAGGTTTTATGATGCTCAACTTACCTCAGTGAGTCATCACTGAAAGGGCTGCTCAAGCACTCCATCATCATTGCTTGGCCCTTGGCAGTTCTGGTACCACAAAAGGAATTTTGACAAATCTCCAAAAAACAGCGTGTGCTGTTGTGGTACACCAAAACCATACTGACAAAATTTATTCCATTAAATTACACTGGGCCAGCACAGGGATGTCTCTTGGGAGATCGTTAAACTTCTACCACTAAACTCTCCAAGTATAACTGACCTTGCAGTTGTTTTTTTTTCTGCCTCCAGTGTAACTACCTACACCAAAACATCCAAGAAAGATGTAGGCTGAAGTGTAGGGTCTGTAATTTTTGTTTGGCTGGGTTGATTCAGCAACATCTGCATGGTCAGTTCATGTGCTGATGCAAGTCTGGTATCTTCATTGTCTCTCAGCAGCCGCAAACCATCATCAGGCTGTGGTAATTCTCATACTCTCAGAAGCTAGAAGCTGATGGGAGACTCTGAAATCTAACATGACCAAAACAAACAGAAACTCAACTTCTTTTCTTGAACAATTCCCCACTATCTTTAAGAGATGTTATTCAAACAGACATTACAGTTTTATGCTCTCAATTCCTATTATTTTCATAGAATCGTCTAGGTTGGAAGGGACCTTAAAGATCATCTAGTCCAACCATCAACCTAACTCTGACAAAAAATAAATAAGAAATAAGCAATTAAAAAAAATAATAATCACTAAATCATATTCTTGAGGACCATGTCAACCCGTCTTTTGAACACCTCCAGGGATGGTGCCTCAACCACTTCCTGGGCAGCCTATTCCAATGCTGGATAACCCTTTCTGTGAAGAAATTTTTCCTAATATCCAATCTAAACCTCCCCTGGTGCAACTTAAGGCCATTTCCCCTTGTCCTGTCTCCTGTGACTTGGGAGACGAGACCGACCCCCACTTCTCTACATCCCCCCTTCAGGTAGTTATAGAGCGCGATAAGGCCTCCCCTCAGCCTCCTCTTCTTCAGACTAAAGAGCTAAAGCTCCCTTAGCCTCTCCTCATAAGACTTACTCTCCAGACCCCTCACCAGCTTCATTGCCCTTCTCTGGACCCGCTCCAGCACCTCAATGTCTTTCTTGTGGTAAGGGGCCCAAAACTGGACACAGTACTCGAGGTGAGGCCTCACCAGTGCCGAGTACAGGGGGACAATC
>NW_015090771.1:37530-197537 GCF_001431845.1 Calidris pugnax | reverse complement strand
TGTTGTCCTTCTTGGCCAACTGGGCACACTGCTGGCTCATATTCAGCCAGCTGTTCTCCAGTCCTCCCAGTGCCCTTTCCGCCAGGCAGTTCTCCAGACCCTCTGCCCCCAGCCTGTAGCGCTGCAGGGGGTTGTTGTGACCCAAGTGCAGGACCCGGCACTTGGTCTTGTTGAAACTCATCCTGTTGGTCTCAGCCCATCGATCCAGCCTGTCCAGATCCCTCTGCAAAGCCTCTCTACCCTCCAGCAGGTCGACACTGCCACCCAGCTTGGTGTCGTCTGCGAACTTACTGAGGGTGCACTCGATCCCCTCGTCCAGATCATTGATAAAGATGTTAAAGAGAACGGGTCCCAGTACTGAGCCCTGTGGGACACCACTCGTGACCGGCCACCAACTGAATTGAACTCCATTTACCACCACTCTCTGGTCCTGGCACTCCAGCCAGTTTTTAACCCAGTGGAGAGTATTCCCATCTAAGCCATGGGCAGCCAGTTTTCTCCAGGAGGATACTGTGGGAGACTGTATCAAAGGCCTTGCTAAAGTCCAGGTAAACAACATCCACAGCCTTTCCTTCATCCAGCAAGCGGGTCACTTGGTCATAGAAGGAGATCAGGTTTGTCAAGCAGGACCTGCCCCTCATGAACCCGTGCTGGCTGGGCCTGATCACCTCAGTGTCCTTCATGCGCTGCATAATAGCGCTCAGGATGATCTGTTCCATGGCCTTCCCAGGCACCAAGGTCAGACTGACTCAGGTCTAACATAATAAGTAAATCGTATTCAGTTTTTCTACATATTTCATTAATTTTGGCTGATCTATTTTTGATACATTCTTTGTATGTACCTTCTTTAAAATGTGCTAATTTAGGTCCCTGGCTGTAGTTAATACGTTAATCTCAGCACTTGCAATTATGCAGATGAAAAATAAGAACTAGACACCAGAAGTCACATGCTTATTTAAAACATGTAGCTGGACAGTATCAATATGACAGAGGGTTAGTAGAATAAAATTAACCTACAATTCTGTAATATCATCAAATAAATCGCCCTGCTAATAAAAGGAAACACATTTCCAGAGGAATAGGAGTGGTATCCAAGTAACAATTCCACAATGATACATTTTCAATTAAAGAATTACAATAGACTACTCTTATTTTTTCTCTCTAATGTTAGACTGTAATTCATGATTGTACAAACAGCTGAATACTAACTTGCAGCTTCTGTTCTTTGTAGTAACTAGGAAGAGTTTTCAAAGTGAAATCCTGATTTTATTACAAAGATAACTAAACACCAAATTTTTGAAGTTGTTTTGTTTTCTTTCATCTGGTTACGTGTTCACATCTTTTTTATTAAGGTACTGAAACATTAACAAAATCTATGAGATACTGACTGCCAGACTGACAAGAGTGCAGAGGAGTGGGTAACACAACAAAAGAAGTAGTTCTATTTACTGCTATTTTTTAACCAAAAAAGGGCTAATTTCCTATAAGGCCACAAGTCTTGGAAAGCAAACACATGGCTATAAAAAGCAGAGCCATTAAATAAGTCAATATTTCAGGGGGCAGACAATTTTTTAGTTAACTACTCATTTATGGTGACAACCTTTTAAGTGCAAGAGTGTGAAAATCAGATAAAACATGATCTTTAATTATCATCTTATGTGGCCACTTCATATCATATTCTATCACAACAGATCACTCACTGATGTTGCTACATGATACTGCAAAATGATCACAATTAATCAAATTACAAGCAAAATGCATTACATTCTAAAAATGATTTTTCATATGCAGATACCTTTCTGTCAAGAATTAAATTTCTGAGTTTTGGTCAGATTGCATTGGTGCCTGAGAGGAAGGAAACAGTGCCCTGTATTGTCAAATTCTCCACTAAAGCTTAGTTTCAGTAATTTAGTATTCATTCCAAATGCTTAAATTCAGCAGTAACAGAATTTAAAGCTCAAAAAACCCTCACCCTACTCTCAGAATCTGAGAATTGCTTGAATTCGACAGGAAAATGAAAAAGAGAGGGATGGAGAAGAGAGAATCAAGACATTGTTCACATTACATGGTATCTGTGGAAGGATTATTTCAAGTTAGAAAGCTACCAAGAAATGGAAAAAAAAAAAAAAAAAATCTTACATGGTGAGCGGTAGTTCCTGCTTCCCATGAAAGCCATCTGTTCTGTGTATGTACATGGTTTGAAAGACATTCCCAGGATTGTGTCAAGCCAAAGGAATCCCCACTAGAGTTACAGAAATATAAACTCCCTTTACACTAGCAGGAGAGCTCTAAAATGCAACTCTGAAGACACGTATACCACCACCAGGCTCAGAACCATAACAGTTCTGCTGACATACCAGACGTTACGCAGGATTTTCTCATCTGATATTATATTATGAGAACTGAAACTTTAGCAGGGATAACATTGCAATACTTTGAATTAGAAATTCTTCAGATGAGTATAAGGCGAGATCTCCACTCCTCTCTATCGCACATCACCCTTTCTCCTGTTTGCAGCTGACATGAAAAATGCCTGGAAAATATTTCTGAAATAGGATTAATTCCATAACGCAATTTTTGCCGTTACTGATTTTAATGGGAGTGGGACATGGCGCGGTTTGAATTATATACTGGTTCCACATTCATTTCCAAACTCTAGAAACAGGAGTCTGAAAACAGAAGTCTAATAATTAATACTTGTATAAGAAGGACGATCCTTCCTGTGAGCCTGGAGTTTTTGCAATCCCTTGTCTACTACACCACTGAGTTCAAATTGCAATTATTTTTCCTAGGGAGCAATTAAATACTGCTACCAATGTTAAGCATAAACACAACTCTAACTACAAGCAACGCTCAGATGACCAGCTCAGGTTCAAAGGTTCACTGCACATGAATATCCATAAATACCACTGACAGCCTTAGCAGTATAATGAACTTTGCAGCAACTCATGCAGGCAGCCTACACAATACATGAACATAATGCCCCTAACCTTAAAGCAAAAAACCTCCAGAAGCAACTCTGAGCTACTTTTACAGCTGTGACAGTGTATTTAAGAACCATTTAAGAAACAGCCCAACCTTGTTTTTCAAATGTTCATGTGTGTATTATTTTTTAAATCATCCTGTGGAATTAGACAGTAGAACTGAATGAAACACGAGCTGTACATAAAGATGGTCCGTTCCACTGAATTGTACACCAATTAGCAGTATGTTCTTACCTCCATTAATTTAAGCATGCAACATTACAAGTTAAACACCCTTTGCTTTTTAAGGAAGCACATGATATTTCATCTTTAAGATGTTTACATTTTTTTCTTGCAAACACTGGCCACAGTACCACACAGCCTCTCGTGAGTAGATATTTCTGGCATCTCTTGAAATATACACCCTGCTCCCAGCTCCAAAATCAGATCTGTGTTAAAGAAACACTGTCTATTTGAAATCTAGGGAATATGTTTGAAGCATTGGTTTTGTTTCTTTAACTCCACTACTTATTTTCCTAATTGCAAAGATGCTGCTTCTCTACTCCTGTGAGGAGCTGCAGCATGAATAACAGAGGCAGCTACTATTCAAATCTGTATACCGCGTAAATGCTGCTAACAAAAATGAGCAAATTGAAAATACAATCTATTTTAATTAACTCCAAGCTTTAGGAACCCTAAGGGTTGGTTAAGATGGCATTAAAGAGTTATAAACTAGGAAGATGTATGGTTATTAAGTCAATGGTGGTGGTGTAGGTACATACAATGTAACAGCAATGTCCCTTCCTATCTTCTTGATCTAGATCATGGAGGAGGTCTTCTTACGAGTTTGGGGTTTTTTTGGCTATTTTTTAAGTCACACAGAAAGTTATCACATCTGTTTCTGTCTCTGCTGAAATGTTATCAGTGCTTACAAGACACTAGCTGGAGCGAACTGTGCGAGACCCCCATCTATTTTGCAGACAAGTCAGCTGGGCTTAGTTTAAACAGCCTTCAACAGCAGCTTAAGACAAGATAGCTGAGCTTATACTGAAGCAGATGAGAAGCACTCAGTGGTCTTGCCACCTCTCTTCTGAAGAAAGGTAGTAATCAGCAGCAGATAAGCAGTAATGTATTAAGACCAGCACATCTGTTGGAGCAGCAAACATCTGTACACATTCTACTTTATCAATGTACTGGTCTGGAGTCCAGCACTGTAAGGGAGCTCTGCGTTATTATCAGTGATGCCTATCAAGAACTTCCAGCATAGGTTAGGGGCGCTACAGGGCCCAAATATAAGCTAGAGATTATGTCAATTATTTTATTAATAATTTGCTTTTTGATAGTTAATATTGGATGAGCAGCCTGCTGAAATTAACAGATCCTTCCAGTTTTGAGCTCAGGTTACATACTGATCGCTGATGGTCACCAAACCTCTGCAGGCATTTGCCGTGGTCTGATCAGCTTTACCAACCTAAACACCAGGAGCTCACACATAAATGCTGTGGCATGCAATGAAAACCTCCTTATTGCCTGTGTCATCCTGCATTGGGAAAAGCGTTTCCCAGAGTGATGGTGCTGAAAGACAGCTTTTTAAACGTCACCTTGTTTTTTCTCTGCTCATCACTTGAGATGTGCTTCTGTCCAGCTTCAGAAGGCTGCTGCACCCAACAACCAACCTGAACCAGAGACGCCAACTCTTATTCTGACCACAACAGGCCTCCCTTTCATGCAGAGACACCTACAAGGCATGTTATTCTTGCAACAGATTCCTCCATACCGTGATGGAGGGAATTCTTTCTTTAGCAAGAGGACAGACACACGCCTCTCTGAGAGCCTTTGGAAGAGAAGGTGGCAGGGAAGGGATCACACTGCACCAGTGCGGTGCATCTAGTCTGCTCACACCCAGGCAATGCTTGGGAGAGGGAAAAGTGGGGTCTAGATCATGAACTGAGTGACCCAGCCCCTGCCAATCGCTAATTTTAAGTGAAGAATGGGTTTGTAATTCCAGGAAAAACAAATCAATAACAGTAGCTGTGCTGTCTGCATTTTCTGTCTCCAGTGTTTGCCTCTTTAGTGCTTCAAATTTCTAGGGGTGGTTTTGGTAGTCCTTTTAACATATCGCCTTACGGCTGATTACGATCTCTTTAAAACCTCTGCAAGGGATTTTCCACAGATAGATGGGGCAGTAACCACAAGCCTATTCAATGGCTGAAGTAACATGACATGAACGGGTTAGTTCCATCTTTTCTTTCTTGTTCTCAAAAGCTATTGAACCATACTCACAAATAGCTTTGTCGAGGGGGATCTCAATGGGGTATTTATCATTCATCTTGGGTTGAAAAGCCCCTTAACCCTGCCAGGACACAGGCTAATATAGGGAAAGCGGTACTACTTGCTTCCTTCACACCTATAAGCTTGCACAAGTTTACAAGTCTGAAAACTGAGATAATGAAAGGTAGCTATTTGAATATCCTTATTGCAAATTTATAGGGGATTATTGCAATTCTTTGATAATTCTTAAAACGCTACAAGTGCTGCCCTAAACTTTCTCAGTGACATGCAAACACAGCTTGAAAGCTTTTACTATAGTCCTTCTCTGATAACTAAAAGGTCATTATTCCAATGACAGTACTGTGCTTTAGGACTGATGTGCTACAATGATTAAAATTATATATAGACTGAGATGGTACTTTATGCATGTGCCTAGGATGCAATTATGGTCTCAAAGCTGGAGGCAAATAGCAAGCTATCTCAAAGGCAATAGAAAGAGTTGGTGAGGGAAGAGCTGCGCACCCCGTTGAAGAGCATGAGAAAGGCCGTCAGAGGCCACGCGATGGTGCCTGAGTGCGAAAGGAGAGCCGTCCACTGGCCAAGTGTGGTCAATCTCATCTGCCAGAGTGGCTGTGACCTCGAATCCCGGCCAAATATTGCATAGGCAATAATCCTACAATAACACTAATATTTACAATAGGCTCCCAGAACTAACAATTCTGCTTTAAAAAAAAAAGAATTTATTCAACTTGTTAAATTCAGGCATACTGAAGAAGTGCTATTTCTCAGAACTGTTACCAAATCAAGATGTTATTTCCATGTTTCTTTGGAGGCAACTGCTTACCTTTAAAAAGCACTATTTAAAAATACAGTCAAAGTATAAAAGCACAGTCACCATAATGTTTAAAAATTTTACTACAACAAATGGTATTTAATTTCCAGATTACATCCTGGTGCTGACAGCTTACCTTCATAAGTAAAAAAAAAAGTATGCTAAATGGCTCCTAGGATAAAACTAATATACACTGAGAATTTGGATTTAAAATCTTGACACTGTAGGATACTCTCCCTCCTCCATGGGCCAAACAAATCTAAAATGTGTAGTACTTGTTCAAAAACTCGTATGTTGCATGAGTCAGCATCTTGACCACTTCAGTAACTTTTTAGTCTTGGTCTTAATTCTTGATAAATGAATCCAGAAGTTTGCTATCTTATAGACTTGGATTCTTTTTAAAATTTTTTTTCCCCATAAACACTACTGAAGCAACTAACGATAAATTTTAGGCAACTATTCTACAAGACCTTGAATAGATTCAATCTCTACTAAGACTTTAGGGCACTCAGACCTTTAAAAAAAAAAAGACAACAAACAAACAAACAAAAGTCAATATCCAGCAGTGTTAGAGATTAAACTCAATATATTTATAGAACAAGAAAAAAGGCACGAGCTTTCACATCTAAGACCTATCACGAATAAACTCCAGGCAAAAATCAAGGTGAAATATTGACCTTGGCTGAACATATAACTCACAGAAGTCAGCACAAGACACTATGTATAAGAGAATGTTACTATTCAAATGGTCAGAGATGATCTTGCAAGAAAGAAGAGTGGAGTTTCTACAGTATGAGACTCTGTAACAGCTACCCAAATGGATTCACCACAATATCTCCTAGGAAAATTGTTGCTTGCCAACAGGACAGTGTTTGCAATGCCACTACATTTGCCAGCTCAAAAGATCAGGTTTTGGCAAGTCATAATTCCACTACCCGTGAAGTGGAGAAGAAATGACCTAAATTAATAATCTACAATGTAATTTATCACATTTACTGGCTACTTAATGTCCATCAGTCGGGGTCAGTGGCTTTGACAAATAACTTTGTCAGTAAATAAAGAAGTTACCATTTTTATTGTTCTAAATTGATTTGCAGAATTTTTCATGTAGCTGCTTCTATTCCTTCCCCATACCACTGTATGAGTCTTTGCTCATTCTTCTTTACCCTACTTGTTCAAGCACCAATCTTCTACCTACCAAATACAATTTTTCCTGTGAACCGCTGAATTTATGGGGCAGAGGAGGGAGGAATTTCCTAAATACCCACATTCTAGACTGCAAGAGGGAAACTGCTCCCAATAAAAGTTTCGGATGACGCTCGCTATCCCCTTCGATGTCAGGAGTGTCAACTTTAAAAGAATTATTCACAATCTACATGGGAGACATAAGTGCAATTAAAGGAGACCATTTGACAGCATTAACTCCTTGCTTTCATATCAGCAAGATCGGATTCTCTGTAGCAACTGCATATGAACCACAGAAATGGATTTACCATTTCAAGGCATGTGAGCAAGAATAAAATCATGTTTCAGATATGGAATCCCTTGTTCCCAGAAGGCGTCTAATCCTCTGTGGCACAAATAATTTTTATTCAGTTTCTAGCACACATGAAATTCTTTCAAAGACTCTAAGATAGGCTTTGCAACTGAATTGCTATTCTGCTATTGCTAACATTTAGCAGAAGAGAAGAATTACTTTGGGAGGTACTCAGATCCTGCCATATTAAAACTTGGACAGAAATTACCATGTATTCATGTTCAAAGCTAGATTTTCACAAATTAAATGCTGCATGTAAGTAGTTTCCAGTTCTATTCTACAGAGTAATAGGAAGCAAACATGTTCACACTTGCCTGTGGCAATCTAGAATTAAGTAAGTCTGGAACCAAACAGACCCTAACTAAACCATGAAACCTCAGGCTCTCAAAACAGGAGGAATGGAGGTACCTGAAATGCCATGTCAGTCATCATCATTATTATTATATTTCTTGTATACTACATACATTTCTCAGACACTCAGCATCATTACTTAAATTTTGAGTCTATTAATTAATACTGCATATACATTATAGTCACAATGAGGAGATATTTGTAAAGAAACCATGAAATTACCTGGGAATCAGTTGTCTAAAGCCAGAGGGACAGGAATTCCATTAACTCCACAAATAAGAGAGCTCTTCATGTGTCTCAGATGTTGTTGCAATTACCCAAATGTTTTCATTTGGGCTCACAAACAAACAGAGCTCAGCAGAACCATTAAGGTACTACAGGAAATGTACTAATAAGGCAGAAGAATGGGAGGCCTACACACAACTTTGAAGACACACCTTCACACAATAGCACCCTAATTACTCTTAATTAACAGGAAGAGGAACCACACTGTAGTCACACTTGCGGTAGACACCATTTGTGCAGACAAGATGCTGCTGAGTTGATCCCTAGTTGTTACACTCAAAACCAACTTGGATAAAAGATTAGTTTGGACCTTTTGAGCTTTTCTAGATTTCAGCTTTTTTTTTTCTCCCACTGTACACTGATATATTTTTCTATTTAAAACATCTGCACAGTCTTGTACCTCAAAGGTACAATTTCACAACAGAAAAATCTAAATTTCTGTGATGCAGACAAATCTGTGGACGAATCTCCAGTTCCAGAAAACTTTAGGGATTGCTTTTTGCTGCGTTGCAAAAGTTATTTCAGTTATTTCTAAATGCAGCTCACCAAATGCCAGAAGACAAACTGAAATTTCCTTTCCCTTGCCAAGCAGGTATGGTACAGCACCCTTTAGGTAAAGAGAAACAGTGGCAAAACAGCTTATGACTGTGGAAATAAAATCCATATTGCTATATACTAATGCCTATACATTCGGAAAAGTGCTATGTCTTTGCAGGCTGGGATTTTTAGGAAAGTAAAAGCACCCTGGAATCATTTGCATGGTGTTCACTGTATTTTTTCTTTCTCATTGAATAGTAAAAGCCCATTTGTAGCTTTAGATCCTCTCTTTAAAACACAGATTATTTGAACACAAGGATTTCTTGATTTATTTTCATGCTAGTCTTCAAGCTCTGGGAAATCATGTTTTCAGACTTCTCCCTGACTTGATGAGAACTAGAAACTTTGTTTTTCTTTCTTGCGTGAAAGTAGAAATTTTCATTTGATCACTTGAGTGTGGACACTAGGGATATCAGACAAAGAGCAATTATTGAGAGGCTAATGATGAGGTTACAAAAGCTGGCAGCTCTGTGCATCCATTCAGAGTGCTGCAGGGGGGTGCTGACAAGTTTGCCTGCTTACCCTTCAATCTCCTATTGAAAATGCTAATTCCCTGCCATCTATTAAAAAAAATATATATCTTTCAAACAGATTTCTAAAACATTCCTCATTGTAACTTTAGGGCCTCATCTCTTGCATGTGAGCTGGGTTCCCGGGGGCGATGATCGCTGTCGGACGACTGGAGTGGTGTTTGACCTTAACTGCTCACACTGAGCCACCAGCTGGTGTTTCAATAAGAGGGAGGAAGGACCTCAGGGAGACAGCCCAGGAAAGGAATGGGTAGGAAAGGCGGCACGAAACGCACCCTGCATCACCACACTGGCTGCAACGTCCAGTTCCCAAGTTCTGGAGATATACAACAGAGACATTCCCGCCTGTCACTAGCAAACACACCACGGGAAAATGGGTATGTGGTTTCAGCACAAAATGCAAGTGAGGAAGTCAAATGAAACAGAGAAAAACACCTGCAACAAGAGGGTCCTAGGGATCTGAGGAAATGCTGAGATTTGTGCTACTCTTTTCCCATAAACACAAAGAAGCAAGGAGTGCCGCTGTCAATTCCTGACCTGCCCTGTCTTAAACACAGAAGTGATGGTAATGTAATTAATCATAGAATCACTACTAATTACTACAAAGTAATACTTAGCACCTTTTCTTTTTTTCCTTTTGAATTCTAGGCAAGTGTGTGCATTCATATTACTATGAGAGTTTGACAGACTGCTTTAGAGATCTCTTTGCAGCTAAACTTTGGCCAAAATTGGGATTCTTATATCTGTCAGGCTCTTTTCCCCATGAAAAAAAAAAAAGGAAAGAATATAGCTAGCAAAAGAGAGCTGACAGGCTACTGGAGGAGATGAGTACATAATGTGAAATGTCCTCCATGTCTTAAGAAGCCTTCAGCATCTATCCTTCACCTTCCTATCCCTTTAAAGTGTTTGTAAAACAAATGCCATATTTTGTTCCAACTCCTCCAACTTCCTGTCCTCTGCTCTGGAATGTGAAGATGAGCTAGACAAAACACCAGGAAGACTCTAGGGAAGGGGGGGACCTTCGGACCCACGCAATCTCCTCAAGGACAAAGTTTACAAACCCTTTCTGCATTTGCAGTTGGCATGAGCAAGTTTCAACGATTGTAATAAAACACACACTGAAACTGTGTATGTCTTCACAGAAATTTAAACTTTCAGCTCTCCATTCTGAAATCCATCCTCAGTGACAGACCGTTAAAAATAGTTGACCCTTGCTCATATTGCCTCAACTGACTCGAGTTAAGATAGGCAAAGCTTTTGGCATTGGGCTTTGTTTGCTTGTTTTAAATTTTTGTCAGGGCCATGGAGATATGCAAGCAATGAATTGACAAAACATTAATGTGTTTGAATGGTTAAATATTTTGTTTTAAACTAAAAGAATTTTGAAAAGCAGTGCACCTTTTGAACTGTTTTCAACTTGAAGTAGGAAGAAATTTTGAAATCTCTTTAACAGATACATTCTTTGTTTAAAAAAAAAAGACAGCGTTTCAAAATAAATGGCTTATGGCTTGGGGAGTGTTAATGAGGTAAGACATTTCCAAAGAGTCTGGAGAGTGACAATAGCACACAGACTGTGGCAATGCCACAACTGCAGAACTGCCCCCAGCAGTGAACGCCTACTGAAGCAAAGCAAAGCAAAGCCAGAAGAGAGAAAGGAAGAAAAGGAAAAAAAAAAAAAACCAAACCCAAAAAACTGTTGCAAGTTCATGCACCCCTATTACAAATTCATTTTAATTAAACAAAGAGATTATACAGACATTGCTGACAGGGATTATCAAAATAGAATGGCGCCACCTGCCCCTTGCAACCCAATTAATTAGTAGAGAATCTGAGGTGCCAATTATCACAAAGGAATAAGAAAGGATCAGTAAACACAGCTCATGGTGAACTTGAAAATTAACTCTTTCAGCTCACAGCTGAAGCCCCACAGCTTCATGTACAGCTACAGTGCTTTTGCTACAGCCCTCCAAAAGCCCCACACTGAAAACACGCAACAGATTTCTGCAGATCCTTATTTCTCATGGTCTTTTGAAAGGTGGCCACTTCTGCTATTCCAAAAGTTACCACTGTAGTTTTTACAAAATTATGTTAGGAAATTTAAAAAAGCAGATAAAATGTTTTAAGTTTGAAAGCATTCCTCCAAGAAAAAGATGGGCTCCTTACTGTGCTTGGGGTACATCAAGAAAACGCAGATCATTTCCCAAGCCATACCAGAGAGTTTTTAAGACAGTGAGCCCATGACTAGAATTCCAGTTATTGACAGAGATCAGCTAAAATTTCTAGTTTTCTAGGAAGTAGGTCCGCCTTATACGGACTTGCCCTCAATCTCTCCCTCCCAATATAAGAGGAAAAAAAACCTATTCTCTTTTAAGCTGTTGAGTACGATGCCTCCAGGAATAGAAGGCCTACTGAGAACAGAAATAAGAAGGCTCAACAGCAGCCACTAACTGCAAATCTGTCTTCTCAGGGAATCCATAGTCTACCAGAGCAT
Source organism: Calidris pugnax (assembly GCF_001431845.1). Classification (NCBI taxonomy): domain Eukaryota; kingdom Metazoa; phylum Chordata; class Aves; order Charadriiformes; family Scolopacidae; genus Calidris; species Calidris pugnax. The sequence goes on along the minus strand of NW_015090771.1, from coordinate 185,680 downwards.
TCCAGATACTTCTGGATTTGGATATGCAGTGTGAGCCATCACCAAAGGCACTGCAATGTCAGTAAGAGGACAAGTGCCTTAACATTTGCACAACAGGCTGCTGGTGGCCCTGGAAAGGGAAAAGCTACTGCCATTTGCCCTTCCCTGGTATAAATCCTGTATCGCTTCTACTAGAACTTCCTTCTCTTTCTGGAAGATTCAAAGTTGTACCTCCCCTCAATCTATGGGCTTGCAGCTGTACCTTAAGGAGGAATTAGTAAGTACTTCACACACAGGGTTTCTATATATTTTCCAATGGTTGAAAGACACTGAGTAATGAAATTTTCACTTCTACCTCACCAGAAGAACGATCCACTGTGTTTTGGGGGAGACAGTGCTAGCATGTTTCATGCAACTTGTAATCACAACTTAACCCTACTTCACCGCTTCCTGAAGTTCAGAGTAAACAAAAGAACAATCAGTTTCCATAGAAGGCAACTGCTCTCTTTTTTTTTAATTTATTTCCCTGAAATACAATTTCTTTTAGAGAATGTTTACCTCTCCCCCATGCTTATGCTCATTTTATGGTTACACTGACAGCTACTAAAAGTATGATTACAGAATGATAAATTTGTCTTGAAGAGCTATAAATACTCAATGTAAAAAGACTGGGCAAACCCTCAGCCCAGTGTAAATTCAATGTTATTCTGTTGTCTTTGTTGGATTTGAATGCCACAGCTGGAATTAAACATCTCTGTCTAGTTCTGTGCTATTTCTTCTTAATTGCATTTAAAGTAGAAAAAAAAAAGTATTGTATATGACAAAGTGTGTCATTAAGGAACAGCTAGGAGAAAGCAGTATTGATTAAAATGGGGGAAAAAATAATTTCAAAAGTTTGCTTTCACTGTCAACATTGTTCAATACGCCTGTAAATAAAAATGAAAACAGGGATCTTAAAAGATTGGACAGAACAGCCTTCTGCCAGGCAGCACAACTGGAGTTAAATTAATCGCACAACTGATGTTGCATGATACATAATTACATTTCCACGTCTATCTAGAGAACTGCAAAACAAATTCCAAATACCTCAACAACAGCAATCTGTGAAATATGTCAGGTTTTAAAAGCAAATTTGCGTGCAATTCCAAACTCCTCTTCTTTTGTAAGTGCCTGATGGGTCTTTATTCAATGGCTTTATTGTTTTGGAATCAGAAAGTGAGGGTTTCAGCTCCACAATGCACAATTTGTCACCCTTTGGATAAAGGGGTAGTGGACCAAAGGAGCAGGACATACTTGCATTTAACACGGCATGCTCTGAAGAGCAGAGCACACGCTGGCAGGACTTGAAAGCCCTGAAATACCAACCAGTTGCACCAGTTAACTCGGTGAGACCTCTGCATACCTGTGGGGTGTGAAAAGGCCACTGGTGCTCATCATTCTGCATCAGGATTGAGTTCATCTTATCAAATGGGCCTTTGAGCGTATTGTGAAGTAATTTACCAACCGAAAAAATCATAACGATTTTCCACTTCATTTACTTCAACAGTAGCTATGTAATGTCAATAGTTTTAAACATTTAATTAGACACACCACGTGTTTTATGCTCTACTAATTATATAAAATTGTGCTCAATAATTTTCTTCCCATTGAAACAAACCTTAAGCAGCTGTTAAAACACTAATTGGGCGAATGCTTCCACGCCGCGCATTTGACTCGATGCCAACCGCGTTCCTCCCCGATGGTGAGCGGGGTTTTTCCAATGTCCATGATGGAACCATAAACGCATGTCAATCTCTGCCCCACCACCGTGCCAAGAGCCAACTCCAAACATTTACTTTGGCCCTCACCTTTGAAAACTAACATAATATATAAAATGCAAAAGTTCAGAAAGATGTTTAATTATACTGGGCTCTTAATTTTCTCCGCTTCCATTTTTACCTCCAAAGAACAGCTAAATTTGACACAGAGCTTGTCATTTACAATCTCCTATGAAATCAGCACTTTTTGTTTCATCAGAGCTGCTTCACTGTTATCTCACAGTATGGTCAAATGGAAAAGTGCACTGAAACCTGTTGCTGAGCCTGGTACACACAAGGCCCTTAGTACCGGCACATTTAATTTCTATAACATTTAAAACAAGTATGTGAACCACAGTTATCCATGCATATGGTGGCAAGGGATGGGAAACCTTTTTCTTTTTTTTTTTTTCTTTTCAGTTTTACATTAAAAGATAATTCAGAAAGATTTTATTTGCTTTAGATATCCTTACAAAAGGGCACTTAAGTCTTACCGGCGACAAGTTTTTGGTGATCCCAATGGCAGCCTGAATTGAGTTAGTACCTCTGAATCTCTCAATTGGCTTCATATGGAGTTTTAACCCTGGATGTAACTCCATTAAAATCAGGTTCTCTTAATTAGTGACTAAGTCTATACAGCTGCAGGACTAATCCAGGTGCTCCTATGAGGACAGAGGCCTAGAAGAGGGGACCAAACTGCTAATAACAGGAATTGTCAGACAGAATTTCTACCTCAGCAGTCCCCCAAGCTTGCCTACACCTCTCTGAACTGGGATTTTGGTCCTGACCACATCCTGACAATTCCAGACTCCACTTCAGGATTTGTGGGTGGTGTTACTAGAAGAAACTGCCTACAACGGCCAGACATGGTCAGAGACACATGTTTACACTTTTCTCTTTTTCATCTGTGGATATTGTTTACCTAGACTTCAGTAAGGCCTTTGATATAGTCTTCCACAGTATCCTCCTGAACTGGCTGCCCATGGCTTGGATGGGGGTACTCTCTGCTGTGTTAAAAACTGGCTGGTTGTGGAGACGCAGGGGTCGGTCTCTTCTCCCAAATCACAGGTGATAGGACAAGAGGAAATGGCCTCAAATTGCACCAGGGGAGGGTCAGATTGGATATTAGGATAATTTTTTACACTGAAGGGGCTATTAAGCATTAGAATGGGCTGCCCAGGGAAGTGGTTGAGGCACCATCCCTGGAGGTATTTCAAAGACAGCTTGACATAGTGCTTAGAGACATGGTTTAGTGATTTTTTTTATCAGATTTAGGTTGATGGTTGGACTAGATGATTTTAAAAGTCCCTTCCAACATAAACAATTCTTTGATTCTATGATTCTACATATCTACTTCAAAATAACTCTAGTTGAATGTATGTAAATGGTCTAAAATTCAAAAGAAAACAGATTTTTTCTTTGACAAATTTCTATACCTGTAATCACCTGTATATGATTGCTGCCTCTACAGTAAAGAAAAAAATATGTCTGGCATATTACAAACAATACATTTCTTCTATTTTTAATTAATAAGAAATCATGCTGAATTACCTTAACTATACGTTTTTAAAAAAAATCATTTCCAGCGATCCAACTGACAGTGGGTCTTCTGAAATATGTTGCACTTTTTTCTTTTATATATCACTTTTTTCCATGTAAAACAAATCATTAATTACTGATCACAAAATAATTGTATAATTTTAAATAATAACCTTGAAGGCTGATTATAAACCAACACCATATCATTCATTGAAACAAAGTCTCAGTTTACAATCCCTTGCTTGTTTGAAGCATTAATTCTGAAAGGAAAATGAATCACATGGCTTTCCACTAAGATATGAAGCTTGCCAACACTTGTGGGACTCTTTCCAAAACAGTTGTGGAAAACGAAGAGGGATGTGTCCTGGCTTCCTTTTCTACTATCATTATCGTGTACATCAGGTGTACTGATGAATGTTTTTATTTTTATAACTTGCACATTCTGAAGTTAGGTACATCAGTAAAAAGGGCGTAATTTTAGTTTGCATACCCCCTCCATCACAGAGGACTGCAGGAATAGATCTGCTTTAAAAAAAAAACAAACCTAAAAAATCCTCAAAACATGTTAGAATTATGCAATCATAGAATAGTTTGGGTTGGAAGGGACCTTCCATGGTCATCTAGTCCAACCTCCCCTGCAATGAGCAGGGACATCTTCAACTAAATCATTTTGTTCAGAGCCCCATTCAACCTGACTTTAAATGTTTCTGGGGATGGGGCATGTACAGCCTCTCTGGGCAAACCTTCCTGCAGGGTGGCTCTCCCATCCACTCAGTTTGGTATCATGAGCAAGCTTGGTCTGGGTACACTTGATCTCATCGATAAATTATAATGAGATGTAATACAAGAACAAATGGAAGCCATATTAAATGCAATTGTGGATATAATTTCAAGCACTCTTCCTACACAAACAGTCCTATAACTAAGATATCATTGAATCTCACCGTAAACTCTTGTGTCCCAACATGGAGTTCCCATTCTGACCTCTTCATTTTACAAAACAAAATAGCAAATCTAGTATTCAGTTTCCAACCTTGCCGGATAAAACATCTCTTTCCACAGGCTAACTCTATCAGGCTGATCTAGGAAAATGTCATCTGAACAAGCTGATAAGTGGCCCAGCACCATTACTGCAGGACAAACGGTTAATGGTAGAACTTTTTTGTGCTGTTACAGATGAAAATATAAGTCCTTTTCTCATAAATGTGGCAGTCTCATACCTGTGGAAGGGAGGAATTAATCTACATTGCATTTCTAATAAATACTTAAATTAAATGAGCATAGGCACTTGCCATGGATTTGGAAACTTAAATTAGTACATGATAACCACTGTGTTTTCTTCTGGCTTTGTGTGGACTTGTTTAATATACTGTAGGAATGTTACACAGGGATTCTGTGGAAGTCTGTAATTTTCACATCAAGAATTTAAAAACAAACAAACCAGTATAAGATATGACTTCTACATTCACTACAGAAAAGTTACATATCCCCAGTAAAACACACCAGCCAAGCTAGCACATGGATTTTCTAATTTTTGTATGCATCCAGAGAACAATGGTGGAAATTACACTAGTGTGGAATAATTGTACTGTACACACAGTGCTCTCTTCTGCGGCCAGCCCCTACAGAAGCTGCTGGACTGTAACAGCAAGGTCCTCATACAGCTTTCCAATGCTCTCATCACACACCATGTGAAGATGTGTTTTAGACGGGATTAGATGACTTCCTAAGGTCCCTTCCAACCTGAGCAATTCTATGATGCCTGCAGAACATTAATAATTACATCAGGTAGCCATAACCTTGGTATCTTTCATATGCAACTCATTTCCTAATTCTTCTTTTTTACTACACGAGACTTCTGCATCCAGCCACCTCCGCCTGAATCACTCAACAATTTCCTTTTTATGCACAACGTGGAGCAGAGTACAGGGGCCACGTGGTCATTTTCCCTTTCCAGCTTCCTCCTGTCTTCCATATTTACTTCACAGAAACTTTGTTTATTGACCACATTCGTGTTCTTAGAAATGTGTTCATTTCAATTTTATGGAGGTTTGGGGCCAATGACCCAAATCCTATAAATCATTAAAAATATTTTTTCTCATGGAATCCTGTGTTGCTTTTTTCTCAGTAGCAGAGAGAGCATCTTACTATAAACAGTTACATTTCTGCCCACACTAAAAATTCTGTATTAAAAATATACTAAATGAGGGACAGATGTTTAAAACAGTGGACCTACAATGAAGCATTAAATATTGCTGGCACAGTGAGTCCTTTGGTACAGTTTAGTCTGTTTTCGCAATAGGCATGTTTTCACAGCTGTAAAAGCACCAGAAATTACTGTCTTTGCTCCAATATTAATAGAGAAATCAATGAAAAAATACAGCAGACTGCTGAACAGATTAGACTATTGTTCATACATTCTAAATTTGGTTTTATAAATTAATATTCAACTCAATTGTTTTGAAGTTGTTCAAGAGGAATAGTGTCACTTTGAAGAGTACATGGATTACCTATGTAAAACCAAACAATTTCACTTTTGTCAAAAGAAAATTACAAGCCTCAGTAAGAAATCAAACCTGCTATTTAATTTTATGCTCGGTGAGAAAGTCTGACCCACAGCAGCATGGAGAAGATGGACAATCTTGTGTGATATCACTCCAAACCTGTGCTGAGTATGAAGTGCTAGGATTAAAGCCCTTTTCCACAGGTACAGGTAGATCATGTCTTAGAGCTACAGGAGCAAGAACTGAGACAGGGCATGAAAGAGCAGATTCTATAGTGCAATAGATTTTGACATTAATACAGGTAAAACATAAATATGAAGGACAAAGAGATAACATATACAACAGAATGACAATACTAATAACTGTAGACTTTGATCTAGTAATTGCAGGGATGAAGTCAGCAGGTATATAACCACGGCAGGACCTGCTCACCACTGTACATTAATCTTCTGCTCCTACAGGAGGAAGGGAAGAGCAAATACCATGAGCACTTCATTTTGGATCTCCTACTACATTAAAGGTTTGATTTCTGTATCCCAGTCCGGTGGCTCAGAGCTCCAAAATCAAACATTACAATTTCAAGCTACTGTCCAAATTTTGTTTCAGCCTGTGCTAAATTTACTTGAGCACTAAGCAAGCTGTGAACACTGTAATCCTGATGAAGTGATGCCTACTTAAGTTTGCAACCTGCTTGGAATAATGATAGCTATGAAATGGCAGCAGCTCAATTTGTTTTAATGGGTCCTACTTCAAATATCAATTAGGAGCATTAATTCTTCTGACATGAAACTCTTTTACTATTCAAAGAAATAAGGAGAAGAAATGTTATAAAAATCTGCATCTCTTGCTACATGAAGTATGGAGGACCATCTTGGGTCTTTGAGGGAATTGAAAAAAATTAATCAATTGGACGTGTAAGCATCTAATAATCTTTGTTCAAGTTCCTGGTGGAGAAGGGATGGGCTTCTGAGGAGAGATAAAGCTCAAAGTCCAGAAACACTGTTTTAAAAGCTTGAAAAAAACCTAGAAGAAAGGGCAGAATATGGACAGGGACTTGGCCTGCTGGGCAATCCTGCCCAATGGGCGCATACTAGCAAATACAGTAATAGAAACAGAACCCCATACAGCTTACAGCCTAGCAGCACAGCTCCTACTCAGTAAACAAATTCCTTGGATTGGAGACATTTTTTTGGAAAGAGTTTGTATGACACAAATATTTCTGCTCTCTCCTTGAAGCCCAAAAAATCCAAAAACCATAAAACCACACACATACACAAAAAGCACACACTGAGGATGTTGACGGCCCAAGCGAAACATGATTCTCATCCTCTAGAAAGTCCCTTGTTAACCCTCTTGAGTAGGTCTTTGTTGAGCAGGTCCTACCCAACTGTGAACCCGGAAACTGAAGCTCAAATCTTGTGGTGTAAGCAAACCTTGCCTTGAAGGTATGCCCACTGCAGTGCTGGGACTCACTTGGCACGCAGAGGACTGCTCGCAGTGCCAAGATCAGGGTTTGCAGGTACCGGTGCTCACAGCCAGACCCACATCCCTGTAAGCATTGCTGCCATGGTAGGAATGTCCCACACGGAGCCCCACCAACTTCACCAGACTCCCCCCAAGCATGGGGTCCCAGGTGTGCGTGCCTGGGGACGCAGAGGCACAAAACAGCAATGTTGCCACACAGCCCAGCACATCAGGAAACAAAGACAGCCCTCACCCTTCTGGTTAGAGGAAAAAAAACCCAGGGGCTATAAAACATAGGGAGGAAGGGGAAAGGGGGGAGTAAAAACAATCTCTGAGTAGAAAAACAGGATAAATTCATTGAATAAATTATTTACTGGAATTATTCACTTAGCTTCAATTACAATCTATCCATTCTATCCACCATCTACATTAAATTATAATAAATTCTTCTATTATAACTTGGCCTCGTGCCTGCTGATTTACAATAGCTTATTTATTCAGAAAACAAAAGTCTGATGCTGTGCAGCCTTCCACAGGATTTAGATGTGCACACCTGGACATCCCCAAAAGACAGTTTCTTTTTGAGAAACTCATTCCTTTGCTAAATTAGAGAGGAGAGTGAGCATATTATATTTAAATTGCTACCAGATATTTTGAACAACATAAAAAAGGCCCAAGATATCAGAATAATCTTAAAACAAAAATATCCTGCTGCTTTCCTGAAGAGTTTGGCATACGTCCTGTACTGAATACCCAAATGCAGTTCTGAGAATATATACACTCTCTCTATCCTTCAGCCATCAGGTCTCTTTACCGAGCAGATGTTCTAGGACTCTTCTGAATGAAAAATATCTTGTTCTACTTTACCAGATTATCTTTGACATTCACAAAGGGCTGTACTTGAAAATCAATTACACTAGGACACAGAAAAAGGAAAAAAAAAAACAAAACCATGAAGGTTAGGTTGCTTTTTATGCAATATAGATAAATAAGGTTTGGTTTCTGCAGCAACACAGTATGATTATTTTTTAGGAATCCCAATCTGCACTGGGATAAAATCAGCACAGGTTCAAGCTAAAAGGTCTAGTTATGTTGAGAGAACAGCAGGGGAAGCGTGCAATTAAGCTGAGGGTCTGCAAACATAAGAACACTGCTCATCTTCCTCCCTTCATTCCCATACTCCTGCAGCCACTATGCCTATAAACTGAACTCATCAGCCCAACACTGTATTTTTAATTCTATACACACTGTAATTTTTACAGCTGCCATGACTTCCGCACAGTATGTATCATATTACGGAGGAAAAGCAGAAATAATTAAGAAAAAAGGTGAGCAAAATTGACTTTTATACATTTTAACAGTACTCTATGAACCAACATTACAAAGCAAGAGATAACCAAGGCCTTATGTGCCTGTTATACCAGGGACAGCAGCAGGATGTCGGCTACCTTCTACCCATACAGACAATTCTGATGGCACAAGTTAAACCAGCTGCAGGGCGGTGGGGGTGGTTGTGCTCTGAAAGGGACAGATTTGTTCTGTCCCTGGGAAAAGATCAAGGGCAATGAAGAAAATACCAATGCAGAAAAAGTCCATCACATATACATGTTTCAAAAACCCCAGAGCACCTTGGATACAGCTGCTTCAGATCCTTATGACACAAAAATCCCCGTTTTCAAATCTGCATCTCAGAAAAAACACTAGACATCACACCAACAAGAGGAAAACAATGTATACTTTGTATACTTTCTCCCTGACTCCTTATAGGAATAGCACAGGGTTTTGTTTCACTAATATCAACATGTTCTTCTATGCTGGAAGTGCTTTTGTAATCCTGAAAACACACTAGCGCTACTTCCATGTAGTTTCATTGCTGATGTCTACTGCTATTAAAGGGTAAGCATATACTTCAAAACTGTAATTCACTTAGCTAGTTACCAGAGCCAGTATTATGTGAATAAGCTTGATATATCTCTGTACCTAACCTATCAGAAAACAATTTATGGAATCTAATAAATTAAAAATGAATTGTCTCCAGCAACCATATATTTCACAATAAATGTATGCTCTTTGATCACAACTGACTGGGCTATGTTCTAATTAATTTTTATACAGAACTTTGCTATTGCCCCTTAAATAGATTTTATACACAAGACTAATCAGCTAGCATTTTCAGCTGTGCCTTTGTCTTTCCACCATCCAACCAAGTTAAAAATTCACAGAATTCAAGTATTTATGGCATAGCTTTCTATATATGTGCCATTTCAGTTTATGGAAGCAAAGACCTGTATTTCTTCTTTGCTTTCTTGACCCCAACAGGCATATAACAGAGATAAATACATCCAGATAGCTTAAGGATTTGCCTCTGGACTAGATGGCCATGGAAATTAATCCCTCTCTAGTTCTCAGTTCACCCATAGAAAAGTGTTGGAATTACTCAGTCACCGTGAACCCCTCCACGATCTCCTGAGACAGCAATACAGCCACTTGATGTTGCTGTATGAAATGGCAGGGTATTCAGCATGGGGTAGCATTTTGGCCCTGTTTCTGCTGGGGTGCTGTAACTTCCCATACGTGAGTATATCTTCCTGTTATCAGTGACCAAGAACCTGGAAAAACCATCTCTGAGTGCAATATAAAATCTCTAATTCAGACTGGATGGTCTACGCACAGGTTATTTTATGCATCTGATGCGTAGATTCTGGCATCAGATTTAGGGAAAGAAAATAATGGTAAGGGTGGGGTAGAAGGCATTAGTCTGGGGAGAAAAGCAAAAGAGGAATGAGGAGGTTGGCCACTGACACGATTTGCCTCCTGTTTTGCTGCAGAAACAATATGTTCACTTGCGGGACTAGTATGTAATTAAAAATTATAATTGGTTAGAAAGAAAAAGAAATCTACTTTCAAATCTCCCTGTCTTTACACAATCACATAGTAAGGTCTAAGGCTCTTTGCATGTTTTTGAATAGCACCAGCACTGTCCTTGCTTTCAAGTAATAAACTATTCCTGTCTACCTACCATTAATCTCTGAAGTGCAGTACAATGCAAACACTTCAGCTATGAAAGATGCACATATATGTGTGTTTTTAAAAGAGAAAAAAAAATGCCTGAGGAAATGAAAAAAGCATCCCATAAATTCCAATGAATTCCCAGTGAGAAAGAGAACAGCAAATTTAGCCTCAGCATCAAGCATCGCTGCACAACACAAAATTCTTGTTGCATACCATGTGGGCTAGAGACATCAGTAAAACTGGCAGAATACCCATTTAAAAAAAGGTCATAAAAGTGTCCCTCTAGAGTAGCTTGAGCATATAAGGATCCTGCCTTGGGACACAGCCGTAGGTCAGCTGACCCTTAACGACCTCTGAAAGCATTTTTCTATGACTGTAAGAATCAGGGTTATGGGGATTTTATTTTAAAAACATTCTTTGCTCTGTGGAGGAACTCTGACAAGAGGCATACTTACACTTTGATACTGTCTTCTTATGGACTGATGTTACACTGAGCAAGTAAGAATATCTAGACATTAAATTAACTTTTTTGGATTATGGGGTGGGTTTTTCTTTGCAAGTACAGACTATACAAGACCTTTTATGTTAAATGCTCAAAAATTGAAATAAATTCTGCAATACAGACAGGAAGTCAGTGCAATGGGAACCAAATGGAAGTAATGGGACCCAGGTGGTTGGAATGGGGACAAAAACCCACATAGATGGCCATGTACAGCACAAATTGGAGCCTGGAGATGATTATAACTGGAACCTTCCAAAAGAAAGAATGGCTGTACACTGTTAACTGTATCAATGCAAACATCTCGGTATCTCACCACTGAGGATAGGGTGGGAAGGGGGGAGTGTACAAATTATTTAGCTCATACAACCTGATGTGTTCATGCTGAAACTATATCATACTAAGGAATATATTGGAATAGGGCACCATATGCATATAATTTTAACTCTTGATTAGTATGAGACCCGAGAATAACAGAAATGATTCTTTCCCCAAGTCGAGATGGACTCTAAATTTGAGTAAGGAACAGCCAGACATACTGCTTCAAAAGTCACAGGACAATATTGTCAATTTAGTATAATTAACAATAATAAGCAGAATCAGAGGAAGACCATTATTCAGTACATAAGCTGCTAGGGCAAATACACTTAAGCTTTAGTAACACAATACAGTTTGGGTCACTGAAATGCCTTCATTTACTTATCTACCTCTCCACTTACTCCACTAACATCCCTGTACAAAAAAGGTCACATACAAAGCACAACTAACTGATGAACAAAGCTCTCCTGGATGAAATATAAATATCTTTAAGAACTATTTCTTTCAGAGAGATAATATCTACAATATTTTAACAACTAGCTGGATAGAAAAAGGCAAAAATTATTTCTGGCATTGGATATATAAAGTTAATACCCTGAAAGCACACAGGGAGGCTTTGTGAGACCTGACTAGTCCCACTGACGGGTAATTAAGAGCCCATGCACAGGAGTTTGCAGATTTGCATTTTATAAAGGTGCCCAGCAAAATATGTGACACAAGGACAATGCACAGGCTTTAGTATTCCTCCACTGCTGCAGAAAGATTGCAAAAGAACACACCATTTTTCTTGCTACATTTAATAAAGAAGTAGAGCTTGCTCAGCCCCTGTGGGATTCTGTGATAGCTGAATTCTGCTTTTTAGTAGTTTTGGTTTGGTTTTGGTTGTGTTTTTTTTTAAGGAGGAGGGAGCAATTCTTTTGGGAGGACAGGGAAGACATTGAGGGTCCAATCTGAATCTTTAGAAACATTTTATAGCTATATGTCCATGTTGTACACTGATGAAATACCATTTTGGAATGAGCAGACTAAAGTAGTTACCCTACCAAAGAACAATGAACCAAAAATGTAACTTATAAAGTCCCAAGTAATGTGGATTTTTTGATTTATTCAAATCTATGTGGTTAAAAGAAAGGGATATTATTTTATTCTACTTAGATCACACCATCTCAAGCACAAAAAGATTCAAAATGCATATTATTAAGACTGTATAGTTTTGTATAATTTGGGAGGTTACTGTTTTCCATTGTAGGGCCATTCATCTGGGTATATTTCATTGTTTGTTGGGTTTTGTGGTTTGTTTTTTGTTTTGTTTTGTTTTTTAATAAGAACCAAAGCCTTTGTGGCATATAGAGTAAAAATAAATAAAAATATGGGAAAAAAAAACTACAAGGAAGCAATCGGAAACTGGTAAAAACATCCAGAATGTAAATAAGCAAAGAACCAAGAAGTGTGGATGTTAAAAGAAATGGAAATGAAAGTCACTGTTTCACTATGGTAACAGAATAAGACCAAGATCCAGAGCAAACACTGTCAAGTTGACCTATAATGTAAAAGCAGATAATGTAAAGGATCGGTCTTTTTCTTCATTTCCTTCTTCTTTTTTTTTTTCTAATTAGAAACTTAAAAATATGAAATGTTAAATTTCTGAAAAAACAGAAGAATAAAGATTGAGGGAATTCATAACACACAAAGTACAACAACATTGTGCATAAATAATATCCATAGAAGTTTGGTGCCAGTAAACCAGTCGATACATTTTCTGATAGTAAACAGTCTGAAAGACCTGGCTGGCCTTTACTGGAGTAAGAGAATAGATCTAAGTAAATCCCACATGAAAAAGAAATTAAAAACATCTGCTAAGGACACAAATGGTTTGTTGGCTGATGTCAGCCACGGGAAAGCTTCCAGTATATCAGCTCTGGGCTTGCCAGCAGGTGTTGCTGCAATTATTCAGAACAATTAGAAGTGATATTTCCAAAAGCACAGAGACAACAGGGCCAATAAATAAGGCAAGCATGATACTGTCAACAACTGAAACACAGTATTTTAAAGCCAGCCACCAGGGTCTCAAATTTTACCAGTTGTACTCATGTGAAATAATATCCTCCTCCATGACTGATTCCACTGAAGTCCCTTAAACCACCTGATTTCTAAGATACCTCCTTTACTATGAAGTAGAATCTCACCTTGACAAAGAGAGATATAACCTAGAGAAAATATGCCAGATAATATTTTCAGATCACATGTATTTGAATGTATTTATTTACTGTCAATAAACATGAACTTTCACTAATGTTGAAATTCATTATTAGATTTACTGACTTTATTAGTTTTGTTACGCTTTTTCCTTTCTCTTTTCCTTTGCAGAAGATTTCCAGTATTTATATTCTTTCACTGTGGCTATGCTCCAGCTTACAAGAAGGCATAAAACTCAGCTCTAATGTTTAGTTGTCAGGTTTCTCAATATACTTTGAGTATGACTATATGTACAACACTCTCCATCTGGACATACAGGCTACTGTCATTTTGTAGATCAACATCAACCACAGCATAAATCTACCTAATCCTAAAATCTCCCCATTCTTCCCATTAATGAACTGTACCATGCACACCAAACAAAATCAAGAGTTTTTAGGGAACGTTCTCAAAATTATGTCCACCTCATGATATGTTCTCTGATTTAAATTGAATTCTTACTTCATGCATTATTTTAAAAGAAATCAGAGCTTGTTTTGAATTTTTTTAAAAACAATCATCTTTCCAGCTACCTTGAACTCTGCATAAGAAAAAGCCTATTAAAACTCCTGAACTGGACATTATATGACTTGCAACATTTTGAACCATTAAATTACTGTGCGTGGAAAACAACCAAGAAGTGTAGCGGCTTCTTCACACTGTAATGCATCACAACCCTGCATCCCTTGATTTGCTGTCAGAGTCTTACTGCTGACTTCAGCAGAGACTACCTCAAAAGCAAAACCCTCTCTCAATTACAGTATGCCCTGCATTTCATGGAAAACCTCAACTGAAAAGAGATAGCAAACTTTACTTCGTTTGAGTTAGAGAACTAGGGTGATGCCCCAAGGCATCACATGCCTTCTTATTTCAACCTTATATTATAGAGATGTCATCTGGATGCGTGGCCTCAGGACCCAGAGTCAGTCCCTGCTCCCCAGTACATTTTACAAATTGTAAAGTGACTGACTCAGTACAGGTGAAGTAACCACACTGCAGCTCATTTTCCTTTTTTTTATAATTAATTTCCAATCATTCATATGCTTAGAGCTGAAAGTTAATTACGTGCTCAAGTCACTTATTCTGAGATTAAATGGCACCAATACCTTGTGTGCCCAGGGTAAGTTACTTTATACACTCTGCTTTCATCTTAAAAACATGCACGTTGCTGTTTCCCTACAGGAAAGAAACATTAACAGAGACTTTCAAAATCTTCCCAGGATTCACATTGCTATTTAAGTGGTAGATATTACTTTATTCTAGAGAGCTCTGAGGGTGGAAAAAGTTAAGATGCTGCTAACTGACAGAAATATTCAAAAACCTCCATGAGAGAAATAAGACCTGATAGTACAAGTATAGGATGAAAAGTGGTTTGGCAGAAGTGACACAATGAAATCCAGTATTTCTCTTACAACGACTCCAAAGTACATTTTCTTAATTTACAAGATTAAAACAAACAAACAAACAAAAAAAAGAAAACAAATTATTCTTCTAATAGCCCACTTTACAAACCACACCTGGAGCCTGACCTGAAGAACACTCTGCATCCTCTCTGGCTCAGGTTAGAAAGCAATTAACAATTTTGTTCATGAACAACAAACCTGAATAGAATCCAGCTCATTTTCTCATACGACTATAGAGCCAATAAGAGTAAAAAGCCGTCAGCATTTATTTTTGAACTAAAGAAAGCAGATATATCTTGGAAGTGAGACAGATTTTGTATCTCTGGAGAAGGGTGATAGCATTTGTACAGAGTCATTTTCTGACCATATATGCACTTCACAAACAATTCTCCTATCCCACAACACTTTAGCTGGACTTGTTCAAAACTGGGAAAGTGATTGCATTTCAGATAGCATCCCTGTCCAGCCACATCCACTGGGTATGGGATTTCCTTTCCTCAAACTGTTGAAAGGGGCTGCAGAAAAACTCCTTGCCTAGCGGTGGCTGCGCAGCTGTGCTTGGTGGCTTAGGAAACAGTTAGTAGCTGCCATGCGATGCCTGCGCTATTGTTGTGAAATAAGAAACATCTTTATTCTAACTAGGTATAAAATAAAGGAAAAATCTTGTACCATACATGTGTTTCTTCAGATTTTTGGGAAATAAAGCAGGATGGTGTAAGAGAGAGTGAGAGCCAGCTAGCCAGCACTGCTGTCACTAGTCCCACGTGTCGTGGTTTGGGCTGGACACCATGGCATTGCTTTTGGAGGAGCAGGCTGTGAAGCCAAAGTAGCGTGGCTGGGGGGCCAGGGACACACAAGAAGAACTCTGAAAGCCCCTCTGAACACAGAAGGCAGGGACACCAGGTTTGAACCTCACTTAGATACAGCTTGAGACAAGGCAACCCTGGGAAAATGCAAGGGTAATCCCTTCAAATTCGTTCCATTACTGTGCTGAGAAAACATGGGACAAACCTACTCTCAAACCCATGGTGGCCCTGTGTGCTAAGTGTCTGGGAGACACGCAGTGTGAAGGAGGAATAGAGATGAACATCAGTTGGTACCTACCTGGCCCTGCTCTCGCTAGCACAAGAGAACTAAAGACCACATGTCTACTAAAGCAACCAGAACTACGATGCTACAAAGACATCAAACTTACTAGATATGGACTTTTCAGCACAAGGAGAAAGAAGTTATCCCAAATGAAGGGCACAGCAAAGCATCTCACCTCCGCAGGTGCCAGGAGCCCCAGTGAAGATGCTGCCTGACACCTTGGGGCTGCAAAGGGCTGCCCACCAACCGCACCCACTGTGGGCCAGTCCCCAAACTCGCTGGCCACGAGAGGGTACAGCAGAACTGCTTTCTTCCAAGTGAAGACAACAGTGGGGCTCTGGAAGAAGGCTGGGCGACTCACCTCGGGGACAACCCGGGCCACATTTCGCTGCACTTGCCTCCATTAAAGGCTCTCACAGCATCAGGAGGAATAGTATTTTAGCGCACACACACACAAAAAATTAATTAGCAAGAGAAAGGGTTACAAACTCCATAATTCACAGGTCCCACGTTAATGATTAGCTAACCAAACTAGCTGCCCAGTTGGTAATTTGATTCGTTGGAAAGGAAAAGGCACTCTACAGACCTTGAAAGGTTTTAGCAGAAGAACTGCGCGTCCCAGGTCACCCTGCTTCCCCCTGCCTTCACCATCTCATTGTCAAGCTCAATTTGCCAGCAAGGTCCTGACAATAAACACAAAGATACGTTTCAAGGTCAATAGGCAAAACTCTTGCTGGATGTCATGACAAGCCATTGTAGTGATGAAGTAAAAGAGATACAGGGATGGAAAGGGTTGGTTTTTTCATTTTGTTTAGCAAATGGCATAGCCTTATTCAATTACCACCCTTCATTTATTTTACCTTGATCATTAATACTTCATATGTACCTATGACTGCTAAAAGTAAGCGGAAAAACATTGCCGGGAAGTTGAAGGATATTATTTATGGCTTAGAGGGAGGAATGAATGGTCTGCTAAACTGTCTAGATACTGATATGTAATTTTCCAAGTCAAAGCACTAGGACAATGTGCTTGTTAATTAAAAATCACGCTTTACACTTATGCTTTCTGAGGTGGGATGAAATACAGTAAATAACTACAATGGCTTATTTTAATTTTTACAGAAACCATGGTCCCACTTCAGTGCCCTGGCACATAGTGAGAAAACTAAGTAAAGGGTATGCTGACCTTAAGAGAGCTATTTCAAACATATGGCTTGTGGGGCAAATAACAATCTGGGTGACAAAGGATTAAGAAAAATCAGAATATTTTGTCCTCTGCTGTGACAAATGCATTCTTGAGTGTCAGTTTCACATAGGAAACAACAGGCTGAAGACTTTCAATGTGCATTTTAGAACACAGACTAGTTGCCTGATTCTTCCACTGTTTGAAGCACTGTTATTTTTTTGAGGTCATCTATGTTAAAGTCTACCAATATTGGCCAATATGAAAGACACCATCTAAAATAAAAAGCACATTAAAAGCTCCAGCTCTTTTCCCAAGCCCTTCTTTCTGTACAGTCAAGGAGGTTTTGCGCATTTGTAACTCCTAAAGTATGAGAATGTCAATCTAAATCAGATTTCAAGATGTGTCTGAGGCTACTAGTACTCAGTAGTTTACCTCTGAACCAGAGAACTGTTAACAGTGACAATATTATTTTTTTTACACAAAATGTGAATGCTACAAAGAAATTAGAAGCAGCAGTAGACCAAAAACACCACATTTTTTAAAACTGCATGAAAACTTAAGTCTTCTTCATGCTGCAAGTACTCACATACCATGCCATAGACTAAGATAAACTTGAAAGGACTGTTCACACTGCAAATGCTATTTCTAAACCAACATTAACAAGCGACCACATGTAATTCTCTGCATTCTTGGTCTGCCTAAATGAGCACTGGTTAAGTGAATAAGTCTTGCTCAAATAAGACTGGACTTCCTGTGTGCGGGGAAAAAGATAAAGGTCAGTGATCAAGGGACTCAGAGCCCACAAATACAGTCCTCTGTAGACACAAGTGTTGTTGAATGTGCACCTGCTCTCAGGCTAAGGAGCATTTTCCTCAGACATTAAATACCCTCATGGTATCGATACATAATGTTGTTGATGTAACCGCTTTAACTAAAGTTTTTCTCACCCATAGGGGAAATTCAATCATAAGCAGCACTTGGTAGTGATTTGCAAATACAAATCAAACTGCCAAATTTAATACTTGCCACCCATTCAAGAATTAAATTCCAGTGCCAGTTCAATTTTTAAATATTCATGGCATCATGCCAATAACATCGCTGCGTGGCACACCTGCAAGGCAGGGTTCAAAAGTTCTGATTAGGAGGGTTTTCAGGTCAAGAAAATAGTATGTTCAGCCATAAATTCAAAGGTGGAAGAAACAGAAAAGGCACAAATAACTTCTGGGACAGACGGGAGCCAAACAGGAACTTGCTTGAATATTGAAAGAGCTCTGACTCCCAAAACATAAATGGTTTTCTTTAGTTGCATAAACTCATTTTTGCTTTGTTTTTTGCTCTTAAGTTTATTAAAAAACCTGAAGAGGTTCCAAAGTCATCATCAGTAAGCTATGGCTAAGAAACAATGCAGGTGCCACCTTTCTGACACTAAAAAGTATCACAATTTAGGCAACACTGGCATAAAAAGTAAATTTATGCCTGTTTTCCCATCTGTGCATGGGAACATACTTTTTTTTTAAAGAACAAAACGATGCTGAGGAAACCAACATGAAGATGAAAATAAATACTGTAATGTGTATTACTAGGCAACAGTTTGCCCAAAGATGAAGTCTGAATGGGGATGGCTTAGTAGAGGTGGCCAAGATCTCTGATGGAAAGGAAAATTAAAAAAAAAAAACAAAGATTTTACTCTTCAATCCCTTGAAAACAAGATCTTTCAAAAAGATTTCCTCAAAAATCACAGTAAGCGAGAATATTGTTCCAGAATACCTAGTAGCCTGCCCTGAATTATAGAATTTGCACATAAAAGTTAGCATTTCTGAAGACAGATTGACTCAATAGCCTTGACATTAAAAGATTAACTTACAATATGGGAGATCCAGGTATGAGTCCCAGTCCAGTAAGCATCTCAGCATAAGTTCTAAGAGAAACAGCCTACAGTGGAGAGGCTTGAGAAGCTCTCCGTATTTCATAGGCTAGTGTGGGAAATGAGGGCCATGTCCCTGACCTGAAGCAGTCAAACCCATGAGATTCAACTTGAATCCTTCACATCCCACATACACGCTCTCTCCATCTGCTGTCAGCTATTTAACATACTGGTCTTTGTAGTTCTGGCCCTGATTAGAAACTCAGTCCCAGATCCAAGACACCTTTCCCAACCAAAATTTCTTCAAAATTGATGTGTTATAAGCTAAGCTTCCACACTGGCATACCATCATTAGAAATAACATCACAAATTATGCTCAGCCCTCCTCTCCCAATAAATCACAAACATAACATGGTTGTGAAGAGACAGAGCCATGCCCACTAATGGATTTCTGTGTCTTTGCTCCTGCACCTATTATTAATGGACAGAAGAGGGCATAAAAAAAAAAAAAAAAAAAAAGTTATCCTTACTGTCCTTTCCTGTGAATCCTTCCTAGCTGCCAGTTTTGTAAAAGTTCTGGAAGACAACTTCAGCCTCACTCAGCCTGGGAGTTCATCCCAGCCTAGCAGGCAACCAGGTTATGCCCTCCCAGACATATTAACAATAGTCAAAAAGCCCCAACATTAGCCCCTGCAACACCCAATGCTACTACAATTCCTACAGACACAAGTGCTAAAGAGGCAGCCTGTGACTTTTCTCACCCTAACGCCAGCAGGTAATTGGAGTTTCCATGGATAATCCCAGCTATCAGAGAGAAAATCTCTGCCTCTAACGTGACCCATTAGCACAGAGTTCACTGATCAGTAGGTTAACATGCCATTAAAGCATCTCTCTGTGGGGCTTAAGAAGGGTCAAGAAAACTCCATCACAAAGAACAAAAATACCTACAGAGCTAATACGTGGTTATACCAAGATCCTCATAAACAGGTTAAATTCAGCTCAGAGGCTATGCTCTTCCCTAGGGCGAGACGAGCAACATCTACAAACCTGACATTACTCTCCACAACTTCCCTTGAATGTCACTTAAATATGCAAAACAGAAAATATTTTACTAAATTACATGGGAAAGCTAACAACCTACCTCATTGTAAGGTCGGGTGGATACCATTCTACATCAGCTACTCCACAACACTGTACACTGTTTATGGTCCCTGGTTACAAATGAGTGACCTTTTTTTTTACCCCTCACCAACAAGTAAGCCACATTAACACAGGGTAATGATACACACACAGGCAGTTACTGAAGAACACTTTATGCTTTGTAAGGACCATGCAAGTTCACTGATGATAAATAATTTGTATGCCTACAGTAGTAAAAGGCACAGTGAAAGTAAAATACAATAATAGTAAAAACTCTCAAGGTGTGATTATCTAGGGATGTATAGTCATAACAATGCCACTCTGAGGATGTGGACTTATACCTAGTGATCTGCTGCATCCAAATACACCTTGCTAAGTCACTTTTCAACAGCTATACTTTCTCTCACTTATTATTAGTTGCCTTTTGGCAAAGATACGAGACAAAAGAACACCCATATCACCTTCAAATAGAAGCAGAGATAAATTTGGGTAAGGAAGAGGGAAAGAATAGGAGGTTTCAGCTTGCATTTATCATTTATTCATAAACCCTAGAGATGCGACAGTGCTGTCCTCTAGAAAAAAATCACTGGTTACAAGGCAGCTGATTCTTTTTTTTTTTTTTCCAATGCCCATGTACTGGAATAGCTCCATAATGAGAGAATTTCCCAGCAGATTCGTTTTATTAGTGTTAATTGTCCATATAACGCACATTTCTGTCTCGCCTGTTGCATTTCCCAAAGTAGTTTCTTAATGTTTCTAGTGTTTGTGATAACAAGTGTTCTAACCAAAAGGTGGACTATATGATACATATAGGAAAATCATGATCATTAAATATATACGTTTTTCTGCAGGTTCTCATATAGGCTGCTTTTGTTACCTGGAAACCACCAATTCTCTTATCCTTTACTTCCTAAGTTTTTAATCGGTGGATGGTGGCTTATATTATAAGGGTCATGCATGCAAAACTTTGGTGTCAGCAAGGAAAGTTAAGGATCTAACATAAGCCCTATCTTGCATTTCCTTTTATTTGTTACTTTCAGTCTCAAGCTTAAAGTTATTTTAACACACTTTTGTTTTCAACACATATTCAGTATGTGTCTAACACCCTCTGGAGTTGCAAGCCACCCTCCCACTCACCCCCAAAAATCTTCAACCAGTGCCAAAGTCTATATTTTCTTAACTTAAAGAAGTAATTCCAGGGCTGTCAACTGATAAATTTCATTCAGGGAAATGCTGTGTTCTTTAAGCAACACATTAATCTTCTCTGAGCTAACCATAGTAAACATCAATGTTGTATTGTACAGATTTCACATGTTGCTGCCAGGAGAGAGTTTTAGAAGAATTATCCCCTTTTTAGGTAACCTGGCTTTTAAAATTACACCCTAGAACATGCAAACAAAGAAGACTAATGAACTCAGCAGCCTGTATGCATTGCGGAGGCTGCTGAAAAAAAATACTGTGAGTAATGGAAAAAGGTTCATTTTTCAAAAGCTGTAGGGAGCTCCCTGTGTCAAGGTAGGCAAGGGAGAATCTCTCCTTCACCGTGGTTCTAACAGTTTGCTGTAAACACTCATTTCCCTGCTGTTATCAGGGAATATCCTGCAGGGGTGTGTGTTCTATGTCACCTTGTACAATTCACTAAGGAGAAGGAATTTTTCTCTCCTAATAACCCACTCACCTCCCCACCATTTTTTTTTATCTTCTAAACCGAGGTATGCAAGAACATCCATTAACTGCTGTCCTGCTCCTCTTAGAAAACTGTAGTTATTGTAGCATTGATGGCTAATATAAGAGCAGACAGAAGTTTGTGCAGAATGTCTTGCTTTCTGCTACCAAAAGCAGCACATATAGAAGAGCAGGCTTGCCAGGCAAGTACAACCATCTACATACATCAAAAAGGGATGCTTTAAAACGCTACCCAAGAGCTAGCAAACGGCCCATACTACTTTCAGTAGTGGAAGTAAACTGCGTGTGTATTCCTTCTCCGATGCTAACTGACCTTTCCAAGCACGTTGCTAAATGAAGGAACAACCTGATATTCCTCTGTAACCGTATACAAAATCCCCGCACGCAGAACATCCTGAGGCAGCACCAGGGCTCAGTCACAACACGCACCGAGCTCTGGAGGCAGTGCCCTGGAAGGGCAGCGAGCTGGCTGGGGCGCCGGCGGTAAAAGTGACACTAAATCAATTACTTACCCTCCAATGGCTTGTTTTAAATCAGTTGCTTCCACCTGGCCATAAGGCGAAGCGGGACGGCTATGATTCACCAAGGGAAGATTAAACTTGACAAGGGGGATTTGTTTAATGTTGTTTAAATAACAGAAATCTGAAATAAAATTGCCCTCTGTCCAGCCAAGATTTCTCTCGCACTCTCTCTCCGTCTCTCTTTCCAGGACTGCTACGTAGTGGTCTATAAATACCAGCCCCAACACTTGCTCAGTGCTTTCCTTGCCCGTGGCACAGGTCGGCGTCACCGTACACCGCGCCGGGGCTCAGATGAACTTCTCAGCTGCTCAGACAAAGACACGGACCGGCTCCCCACCCCGCCTGCCTGGAAACACCCTGCTGCTGCCAGCTTTACAGATGCTGTGGGCCCTTCCTGCAAGCCCAGATCAGGCCCAGAGGGGCCACTACGAGGCTCATCTGAAAAAAAAACTTTAAAATTTACAAAATTTACAAAATTTTGTAAAAAAAAAATTACAAAAAAATTTTAAAAATTACAAAAATTACTACTTTTTGGAAGCAGGTGAAAAAATGGGAGAGGGAGGAGGAAGAAGCACTTCCACTTCAGCTCCCTTATACTGCACATCTAGCTACCGTCTAGCCGTGATTATAGAACTTAATTCCCAGATAATGGGGATGTCAAAAAATTCTGCAAAAACATTTTCTATAAAACAAACTCTCTACCTTGAAGAAAGCGCCTGTTTGTCATAGAACTCACGCAAGAGCATTGAATACTTGGGTATTCAGAATGTGATGAAAAATACACATTAAAGTTGCCTCTCAAAATTTCTGTCAGGAGTCAGGTATTTGGTGCCTAAATTAGTATTTCATAATTCTGCACAGCTTGACAGTAAGCATCAGACATCACGGGGGGCAGTAATCCACAATCCTGCCTTGCAATAAATGAGAGTTTCAAAGTTCAAAAATCCTTCCAAAAAGAAAAATCACCATCTCTATGAAACCCCTGAGAAACCAGGCTGTTAAAGAGATGGGTGTCTTGAAGTAGACAACAGGGAAAATTAAAAGAAGATGGCAAGACTGGCACAAACAATCCTGTATTTGATGCACACCCTCTGTGTACACTGTGGGACAGGCATCCCAAATGCAGATAAATGTCCTGCCTTTAATCAAAACCTCAGATGGCATAACTGGGAGTTTTTACCCAAGTAAAACATAAAACACATCACAACTGCATTGACCACTAAGAGTTACAGGAGTTTTTTTTAATCTCAGAATCAGGTTTTTTTAAAGGTAACTTACGACCATGAAATTCTCCTTTCCCCCCTTACTTTCCCTGGGACATCAATACATAAATCTAAGCCTCTTTCAAGACTTACAGGTCAATCAAGGTTGTGCCATTAAACCAATGCAGTTTCTGCAACCCCTGGCACAGTCTGGCACAATCCAGCGGTTTGCATCCCTGCATACCTTTGAGGTTACCCCCGAGGCCATGGCCAGTGCTCACCGACCCATTTGCAGTTTTAATAGGAATAGGAGTTTCATCTCCTGCATCTATTGAAAGATATGTTAACTCTTACTGCTTTACTTTCACTACTTAGATCAGTTAGAGCTTTCAGAAGTGCTCCTAGTACCTTGTTCAAAGAGTTAAGGCTCTCCTTTCATACAATTAATTTATTTTTACTCTGCAGCCTGAAAAACTAAGTTTATTGTCAGTAATACACCAGCAGTGAAGTGGACTTTGTTTAAATGGACACTGTTTATAAAACCTTGGTTTAGAAGCTCTTCATTGATGCCACAAAAACCTTTTGGCTTTAAATGAAAATACATTTTGATGACATGGGCAATCACTAAGCCTTGGTGAACTGCCAGATGCAAAGTCTTCCAACTAATTTGCTCATTACAAGTTTCTCAGTCATAAAACTCCTGCACATAGCTCTCATCCTCAATGTTGTACATGGCAGTTTCATTATATCATTCCATCAAACTTTTAAGCTGCCACAAATAAATCCCTGAACGACCCGAACCCAGAGCAAAATAATAAAACTGAGCAAGCAGTCGAAGTATTTATCATAGCTTTATGTTTAGCATAATGTCAAAACATATGTCCCAGTGTTAGAAACTATAATTTACATTAAATATCTCACAGCTAGAGTGTGCATAATGTAAAAGAAGTGGACACTAATTTGGATTACCCTAATATTATGTAGAGTTTCTGAAAGCCTCCAACAAAATCTTCAGTAACAGGAGAGCTTTGGAGGAAATGTCAACTATGCATTTCTAGGTCCTTTCCTCCTCCGACCGCTGAAATTGATGGGACAAACCACAGCATGCAAATTTAAAGACGTGCAAGGTTTAGCTGAATCCCAGTCTGCAGTTTGTGAAAGGAGAATGATGGCTCAAGAAAAATGTGAATGTGTTACTGCTGCTTTTTTGCTTGCATTTTACGTACCCAGCAAGTCAGCAATTTAATAATAAGACAGTTGCTACTACATCACTTGAGCTCAAAGTTTTAAAATGCAATCTGGTTAGCCCTAAATCTAGAATCTACAACTAATATTAATCAAAGATCACAGGCTTACTTGAAATAAAGCAACAGTATCAAATTTTAAAAAGGTGTAGTAGTGACATAAGATAATACCCATGAGACACAGAACTGTATATGAACAGTATGGACCAGTACAATTCCAAAATCCCCTTTTAGCAAGATCAATAATACCAAGGCTTTGTAATCACCTAGTCTGACTTTAAAAAAGGAAAAACCTGCTGAATGAGGTGACCTGAAAAAAGAGAATCAGTAGTGTGAAAGATTCAAGTTTCTGGGAAGGAAAAAAGGAATGCATCCATCACCAAGAAAAGTATTATAAGGAAAAACTATTTCCAGTAACGCTATAAAACTGAAAGATTGTGGCTGACACTAAAATCTGAGTTGTGCCTAGAAGTCTGGATTTTTGCAACTGTAAACCAGTTTAAATAATGAAAAACATTCCAAATATTCTGTGTATTTTTAAAAGCATCTCATTCTGTTTTCTTTTATTACATCAGTTATGACACTGATAATCATGCCAAAAGTTCTGAAACCACAAAATAGCTTTAAAGGCTTGCAAAATTATTTTTAAATCTTTTGAAAACTACCTTAACATATTCTGCCTCTACAAACAAACACCTTACATAATGTCTCATTACCATATGAAAATCTCCATCTGTATTTTCATGGTACATTGTGTTAATATACTCTAGAATGAATGAGTGAATTTTATCCTCACTTAAATGAAGACTTCTGCCTTGGTTATTCCTGCCAAATAGAGAAAAAAGTCTACGCTGAAAGCCAAACGTAGATTATGACTTGATCCTGTAGGTTCAAAAATCTCTATGCCTGTGAGGCTTGCAGACTTAAATCTCTCCCAAGTTCTACCAACAGTAGACTTATTCTCTACCTCTCTACCTCAGTATATTTCTACTTCTTGACACCAAAACTTCAATTTTTTTTCCTTCAAAACTCTGAACTGCCCCCAAAATTATAAACATAAGGCATCCTATAAAACCATCACAGAATTGAGTTTTATCTGTATAGGCAGTAGTTGTCTTTCCTACTTTAAAGAAGGAAGTTAACAGAAGATGTATATATTGAAATTAGTTATTGTGTGTCAGACACAATATTGTGTGTCCGACACTATAAAAGATGGCTTGTGTTCCCTATAACTAGAAAGGCGAGACAGAAATCCTCTCGAATTTTTTCTGCTGCTTTCTCTGATTAATAAATGCTTTAGAAACTCTGAGTGAGTTTGCTCATCTCTGAGCAGATGACTGAATCAGTAAGATTAAATGCTGTGGCATTCTGCAGCGTTACCTTTCAAGCAGCCAAGAAAAACAAGACAATAAGGACCTCCGAGGGTTTTCATAATATAGCAAAACCTTAGACAAACCTATATTAACCGCACATGGATAGTAACATCTGTCATCCAGACTGGTGCATTTTCAAATGCAACATGTGGGAAATTGTGGTCATTCTGAGTTTGAGTTCTCAGTCTCCATGATAGCCTACTCCTGTGTACACTGCACAGTAGGAAAGTCCATCAGCTGTGCAGACACTAATGAACACGGCTTTGGTTTGCTTCTGTGAAATCCAGAGAATTTAAAGACATTGCTAGAGGCATTCAGTTCTTCCACAGGTTTTGTGACTCAGTGCGAAGAGTCATTCTGTGCTACACCATGTATACCATCTACCCAATTATGTTTATTATCCTCAATTGAGCAACTGTAAGTTTGAGCCTTAAAGTTAATTTCAAATAATGTTTCTTTCCACCAGGATGTTTCCAACCACTTATTTATTTACAAAAAATAAAATATCTCATAAAAGCTTTTCCCCTGATGTACTGACTTATCAATATCAAGAAAATATATATACAGTGTTTGTCGATGTCCATCACAGCCACCTCTCTTTTATAATGTGCATTCTTATTAAGATGTTCAAGTATCTAACACAGAAATTTTAGCAAGAACTTAAATAATTAATGGAAAACATCTACATCTAGAAATAATGAAAGTAAATTACGCTACCAATTTTTAAATGCAAGGTCTTAGACTCAATAAGCCAGAGGGAGTTGGTTGGCCTCTAATGGCATCCTTTCTTCATTTCAAAGACCACTAAAATTTGTGGAAATTATAGCACGGATTTTGTCACACAATAATATAGAACTATCCAGAAATTGTGAAAATTCATTTCTGCTTCATGGATGCACTCCCTCTCAGGGAAATTAAAATCAGCTTAAACGTTGTGATCTCACACTGAAATAAATGATATCTGTTTGCCTCTTGCCTCCTTTCTCTTTGATGCCCAGATAGATCACATCTGTTTAATCGGAGAGGAAATGGACATGACAGTAATGAACCAATTGGGCAGTGAGGCATACCTTGGGAAGACACCATTAAACAGTTGTAGGGAAGAGAAACTGCTAAGAATAACTCAATCACTTCACGTCATGTTCATTTTGAAGATGCTCAGCAGAGGATACACCACAAGAATCATATTTGCATTCAAAAATATAATTTCAAAGAAAAACAAATATATTCTAACTCATACGTTTTAAGGCTACACTGAAAAGATAATTATTATTTTTTTTACAAAGCAGTTACCAACAGCTTCTATCAGCTTCAGTGAAATTTCATGGAGTCTCTATCACTAACTTTGAGAAGAAAAGTAATTGACCCCAAATATTTATTTTCTTGATTAAAATGAAATATCTTTATTTTTCTACAGGTTCCAAAGTAAATATTGCCTTAGGCTAAGTTATAATGAATCAAACACTTCCATCAAAACCTTGACAATATTGCAATTAAAGAAAAACAAAACCACCTTCAAAACTCTAACTTGCAGAGGCCAGACTTGCCAAGTGACCACTACATTCAAACTCTGGATTACAACACAACACTTCAGACTTCCCTGTGAATGGACACTTACATGCCATAGCTAATGCCATGAAGCTATATTCATGTCTGCAGAACCCCTCCTCAGTCTGACCTCTAGGGATGTGTGATGAAGAGGGCCAGGAGGGAAGGAAGCTCATAGGAAATAAGTAAAACAGTTGTTCAAAAACTAACACCAATACTCAAAGTCTACACATCTAATTCGGCATCCAGCAGCTTCCAACCAACTCAACCCCATTTGAAAAATTCTGTCTGTTTCTTGTCAGAAGTCAATCATGCATCATCTGTCCTGACACTGCATGGACACGTGTGACCTTGAGGCTGCCACAGAAGAGGAGAAGTAAGGATTCAAACTGTGTTTTTTTCCTGTAGGATGCATATGTATGAAATAATACTTTGAAGGTATTGCAGAAAAATATGGGAGAAGTCTAACTGCTGTCTGATAGACAACAAAATATAAATAGAATCCCTGCTCAGTTGAAGTTCTTCCTGTAATGCAGTGACTCTCTATCAAGCAGAAATGCACAATGTGGGCACACAAGAGCATCCCGAGGTGGTGCCACTACTAACATGTAACAGGTAAGTTCACACTGTTACTTTTAACCTGCACTAACTCATTCACTCCACAATATGGGGTGGGCAGGTGTCAAGAAAAAAACCATCAATAATCAATTAAGCATTCTGGAATTGGGGTTCACCAGCTCCAACACAGTAGCTGCTGTATCATCATTGACATTTGGTTCCCCAACCACAGATGCCCATCAGGAATGACTAATTTCTGCACCAGTCACCTCACTGCTGTAGCAGATGCTTTCCAGTCAACCATACAGGCAGAGGAAAAATTTGGTTGATGTTATGCCTTAAGTTTAACTTTCATTCAGTATGCACATTCTAGCATGGGATGCTACAATTCACTAGTAAAGAGACAAAAAAGCCACAACACCACTTGGGTTAAAAAAACACTTGGGTCATAATGACAACTTCCAAACCCTTGGAAGGCTGAAGCCAGAGGAGAAAGATTCTCAGTTAACGTAACGGGATATATGTGGGTCTAGTCAAAAACATTTTTAGTGAACTGTGGGAAAAGAAGCCAGTGCATATCTGAGCTTTTATGGCTTGAGGTCAAGCATAAGGAACAGTTTTTAACACACCTCATTACAGCAGGATAGCTCTTTACACTTTACAAAAATTACTTCCTCATCTCTTAAAACTGATGAACAGCAGGTCAATGCCTTAGTGATAGTTTAGTATAATAATATTTTCTCATTTACTCACTCAGCTGACACTCATTTGAGACACTAATCTTTAAAAATTAAGTTAGTAAAAAATATGCTGTACTCATTTTTTTAATCTAAAACTAATTTAGCTGGTTAATCAGAGAGTAAATCAATAGTAATCTTCCAGCTGGATCACTCTGCTTCCCTATTCAGAAATGCCATAAGCAACAGAAGACACAGCAAAAGACAACTACAGCGAGAGACACACCTATAGATGACTTGTTTGGAATGCCATCTTCTTGAATTGTTTCCTATAAAAAGTAAGCAATCATAAGCACATAGTCTAGGCGTCAGTGCAACATTTATTGTATAATCAAAAGTCTGTTACCAATACCTTGCCACTTCGATACATCTCTACATCACTTCATCTCTGATTGCTCTGGCAAAATTAGATGTCTTATCACAAAGAGCTAGTTTCACGAAGTAATGCAGAGGCTGGAAAGTTCTTAAAGTGAAAACAGATCAAGTAGCATTTCTTTCCCACTGAACAAATCTAGTCCCTAATGCCAGAATTTATAGGAGTAAATGACTCACATCCATTTATTTACTGTAAGCGGCTGCAGAGTTAACGTTACACAGTCTACTCTTCACTAATGAGTTCTTCCAATAAAACATGTTTTGGGTGCCATATGATTGAGCAGTGAAGGTGAACTGATCCTGTAAATTATTTCAGTTTAATTTATCTGAGATGTCACTGTTTCCTACCATTTCACATGCGTTTTAAAGCCCATCCATATGAAAGAACACCTGGGAAAACATTGAAAAGTAGGGGAGAAAAGGCAGAAGGGTAGAGTGAGTTGTCACAGACCACTAGAAGGCTTTCCTCCTCAAGGAAAGCAAATGTGCAAAATAATGTAATTAGCAGAGATTATTTTCAACACACTAAATGTACAACACACATTACTCCATCAATGCCTTCCAAGGGAAGTCTGCTGTGGAGCAGGTCCTTGGTTTTGCACATCCTTCCCTATCCCAGCAACAGAAGACAAACATCTCCTCCCCTTCTGGGGATTCTAAAAACTTCTAATTGTTTATGTGCATATATACACACACACATACATATACAAATCTGTGGAATCATCTATATACCTAATACAAATCAATATAAGAAATTTAGTTAGAGATAAAATCCTATACAGGCAAACTCCTTTCTTGAAATTCAGCGCAGTGTACGTGAAACAGTTTTAATCCACCTGCATTAGAAACTCTAATGAAAGGATAATCTTCCTTAAAAAATGTTTTCCTAAAATTTCCTCCCAATCTCAAAAATATGAGTTTAGTCATAACTAAAATATTACCAGTTACTTTCAAAGTTTAAAGCATCCTTAACAAGCAGCTCAGACATTCATTAAACACAGTACCAATAAAATAGCTATCATTGAAGAACAGGCTTGCAAAATGGAGAAGAAATAATAAAACCACAAAAGGTCCCTTCATTTACAGAGAAGACCACAGGATTCTCCACATTCCTTCACGAAGAAAAATTCTTTAGAATTCTAAAAAAATAATTTGGGGAAAAAATCCCGCAGACAGTAAGCCGCACACAGTTGCACACATTGTTCTGTTTCTGGAAGATGAAAACCTAAATCAAGTTTTGTGAAATCTGAACTTCAGGTTCCTGTGATTCTGGATCTCTAGTTTCTTCTCCCTCGCAACCTTAATAATGAGTCTGTTTTTTATTATAGACCCTGACCTCTTCAGCTAAGAAATCATCTACTCCTTCCCAGGTCTGACAAGTCCAACGTACATTTTTAACAGCAGCACTGATCTGAGCTTTCCTTAGGTGTGTTGTTCATGGTGTGTGTACAACTGAACAACAACAAGGGAACTCTAAAAGGAAGATAATCTCACAGTGTTGTCAGTGCTGACTGTGAAACTGTTTTGATCAAACATACCTCAAAGAGTATTTCAAATGCCATGAACAATCCACAAACAATTTTCTTTTTCCTTCTTGAGGATGCCTATTTGAAACTCTGAACAAGCACCAAACATTGCAACGAGACTTTATCATATTTCATTCATCCTTGCATTATGAGCCATTCTAATAATCTTCACTCATTAGAGTGCATTCTATTCAGCTTTAAAATATTTATCTCTAGGCAACTCAAAGTAAAACAAAATTTGGATTTTTCAACTTCGCTGAAGCTCTTTGAATCCTGCACTGTAAGAGTTGTTAGCTTTTGCTCATAAAGTTAATGGAAAACAGATCAATTTCATTCCGAATTGATGTTGTATTCTTAAATATGCCCATTCATGATACAGATTTGTCACATCTGAAGAATCACAATGTGGAAAAAGGATGCTCACTCAACGATAACTGCACTACAACATGGGTGGGCCATACTATCACAAAGGCTTTACATATTTAAGAACAGCTTTCATCCAAACACCGTTTAAGGTTCAATCTCATAGAACCTTGAATCTTCTCAAAGTAATCAACAATACACTCGAAAGAAGGATCTGCAGAATGAAATGCTATGTATTTAGCTAAAACAAACATGCAAGAGCATTAGATTCCTTGTAGACTAATGAATGTATGTAAAATATATGACGGTGCATGAACTCACTCTTTACGGGCATGGCCAGAGGGAGCTGCCTCTTAGCTGAAATAGTGTAGAGGGGATGGGGTGGGAAGAGAAGACTGAATATACAGTTGGCCCTGCTAGAGGTCCATTATTAACTGCTCTCCACCGTATTCCCATTTACGGGCTTGCTCTTGCTCTTTCAGCACGCCATTGCTTACCTTTGACTCTAAGGGTCTTTGTTTCCAAGTAATAAATACTTCAGGCTCCAGGGAGCAGACAGGAAGATCATACATGACTCCAAAAAAACCCTGACTGTTGACAGATTATTGTAAGTGCTTATTCATTATTAGCTGAAATGTTATTGACTGCACAGTTAATAAATAGCCTGTTTGTTCTTTTCAACTGAAGCAATACTGTAACAGGACTTTTGAAGAGAAGACCATTAAAAATATAAAGACATCACACAGCAGGTAATTTGGGGAATGTGGTTTCAGTTTTCTGTTCATCACAGTACAATCAACAAATGCTGCATCAATTAAAACTTCTGTTGCTTGAATAAAAATTTAGTGCATTCTAAGGGCATACAACCTAAGAATGATCTAAACATTTTCAAGAAATGAGGCATTGAGGTAAACTACATTAGTACAGCTTTATGACAACACAGAGTAATCATTTTCCTCTTCCCTGGACAAAAATGGCAGCCTTGGCCCTGTCAGTAAACAAATGATGCCCTGAAGCACAAGACAACGAACCAGGTGAAAAGCCCACTTTGCTGCAAACCACTAGCAAGCTGTCAGAGCAAAAGCTATACAGCTGAACATTCTACCCCCTCTTAATTTGTTTTTAAAAGAAACCTATTTTCCTTTAGAAGGAGAAGAAAATATTCCAAATTTTAAGTTCTTTTTTTCTAAGTCAGTCTATTCAAATATTTTCAGCTACTTCCTAAATTATTGTTAATTAATGCACTACTTTTCAGACCATACTTGTGGTCTTAAACTATGTGGTAAACTTAACTATGTGCTAGGTAACTTCACTTTATGTCTACAAGAAGGAAAACCAACACAATTTCAAATGCTTAAAAAGGATTGCACACAATTAAGAAGTAGACTAGAAGTGTACTGTACAGGAGGAAGAGATTAACCAAGAAGGAAGAGGCAGAAAGAGAAATATTCAAAACATATTCTTGTAAAGTTAAATAAAAAAACAGGTACCAACCATGCACACCAGCTAACAGTTATCAATAGTTAATTTGCAGGATTGCCAACAAGAGAAAACAAGAGCTAATAGTGAAGTGGTTCATTCTCATGATAAAAGCTACTATATCATATGGGTAATCTCCTATTAACAGATTAAAAAAACACCAAACTGATATAGTAGGATATCCAAAAGTTTGGATGTAATTGTGTTTTAAGGTGCTCCTGAAAAAAATCTTACTCCAGCACAATAAAACAACCTAGACAATACTATGATTCTAATACTTCTAAGAACTGATGAAGGCAACACATCTCTAATGACACTTAGGAAGGAATACTTGTTTCTTTATGGCTTTGTATGGCAGTGTCACTGTTGCACAAATAAGCACAAATTAACTGAACATTACAAAGTCTGAATTTACTTAGATTCTCCAGTCCAGTAAGACTTCATTTTTTAACTTTGTTAAAAACAAGTGAATATAACAAACAGAAAAAAAAAGCCCAAAATCAGCATATATTCCAGTTATAAGTATTTTACATTTGCAATTATTTTTTAACTTCACAATTAGGCAGCTTACTGACTCGTGCTGATAGTTCATCTTCAATGGCAAAGGACTAATGCAATCTGCGAGCGTAAACGATGGTACTTACCTACAAATGCATTTTTCATAGCTGCCTCATTTTATTTCTGATGTTGTCCTTCCCCAAACAGCTGCATGCCTGCGCTCACAGCTGGATGCAAGCTGCTGGACAGCTACACTACTCATGGCAGAAGGAAAAACAGAGGTAATGATATGCAGTGAATTGGGCTTGTTTGAAACAGACTAAATATTTGGATTAGAGTCAAGTTCCTTCTAAAATACGTATTACAGGCATATGTATGGCGCTCAGAAGATGAGTCCGTTGGAGGAGAAATAGAAAATAAAGAAATAAACAATACTCCAATGCATGGGAAAGACAGACCAACTCCCTAACTGCTTCTCAGACAAACATAGTTATTTATTTCTTGCAATCCTGTAAGAATTAGTTTTCTAGTAGAGTTAGTTATTTGATGTCCTCATTTCTTCAGCTATACTACACTCATGCATTCTCCTTTTCTTCACACGACGAATGCAATAATCTAAACATCATCCCACCGTATTCTAATGTAACAGATTCTCCTGATTTAATATTTAGTGCTACTGGGACAGACTTTTGACCATGGATCATAATGTCATCAGTCAGGTATGGATGTTTCCACAATTATTCACAATCTTGGACTTACTCTCTATCACTCTTCTCAATATGTTTTGGAAAGTGCTAACACGTAATGTACACAAACCCATGTATAAAACTGCTAAATTATTTTTAAAAAAAAGACTTCAAAGCTTGAGAAGACATTGCTATTTCCTTTAAAAACCAATCTTTTGTTTGAAGCTTCCTTGCTTTATGCCTATATCACTTTCAAAACCTTTATCCACTAGCTAGCAGCTGAAAAGAAAACAAAAAAAGAGGAAAGGCTGTTCTGAACTGTGTTCCATGTAGTTGCAAACTGATTTTATAACTACATAGCAAGGGTGCGCAACATGTGGCAAGAAAGTCAATTATGGTCCATGGGGATCTAAAATGCAGCCATCAAACCATCTCTTTCTCCCTATAACAACATAACTGATCAAAAGCTGATTAACGGTATATATTTGCTTGTTACACAAGCAATTAAATTTTGTTCAGCTACTCATGAGGCTGGCAGTCTAAGAAAGTATGGTTGCGTGTCTTTCTTTTAGCTTAAAGAAACCAAAAAACAAAATAGCAAAAGCAAAGGGAATTCAGAGTTTTGATACAGGTTATATATATATATCTACACAGTTCAGGGCAAATATTACTTAGCCTATCTGTCTCTCTTTTTCACACAATTTCTAGTTTTCTTGCAGAAATTTTGGGTCTCTCTTCTTCCAGCCATTACATGAGTTAGGCTGAAACTGGTCAGTGGGGGTTGAACGTTACCAATACACAGACTTACACATGGACAGGGTGGTCACAAAATCCTTGTGGGAAACCAGTCTCAAGGAAATTTTGCATTAATATTTCACATGTAGCATTTGGGAAAGGTTCAAACTGTAGGAGTTTAAAAGAAATTGGGTGCTGAAAAGTGGGGACCCATAAAATAATTAATTTCATCAGCAGCTCCATAGAATCTCTGATGAAAAACCTGGATGTCTCATCAGTCCTGCAGTAAGCACCCGTTCTTAGCAGTTTGCAACTTAGGTCCAAGTGGACAAGAGGGTCTCAGCACAAAAACATTCACCTGGGAGGAAGAAAGGTGGCATTTTCTTACAGATAAGAAATAGAGAAATAAAAATAAAATCTTTCAAGTGTATGAAATATTTTGTCTCTCTACTCTTTATTCTAACAATGAAGGAAGTACTTAGCAGTGACAAGTGTTTTAAAAGCATTAACTTAAGATAGTTAATGAAGCCTGACACTCAGCCTGACACTCAGCTAGTATGTTACCTAATGCAAAAGACAACAGAAAATGCAGAACGCAGCACCTGCCTGACTTTTTAGCTTCTAGATGCCCATGAAAAATTGTTAGTTCATTTGTCAAATGTAAACTATTTTTCTTCATTCTTCATTAAGCTAAAAATAAAGCAGCTCAAAGATAGGCTACAAATAAGCAAAATTCTGAATTAAAACATCCTAGAAATTAAGTATAGTTCAACTATATTGTCTGGAAATTATTTTTATTATTTTTTTTTGCTAAGGTATATGTGCAGTACATTAAGGAGTCATGCATTTTTAAAATAAGATAGGTTTTTTTTTTTCCTTACTTTACATTTTTCTGCAGCCAGGAGCTGAGACAGAGAAAAATCATTTTAGTTATAGTAGCTTGTGAAAGAAAGGTGTTTGGGTCTATTACATCCTCTTACAATGAAGGAAAGATATGGAGCCCGGTGTGAAAATGTCAGATACTTATCATAATTGGAGCCAAAATGTTGCAAACCTCTAGAGAATGTCACTGATTAAATAATATGCACCTAACTAGAACTGACATTAGACAAAAGCACCTCTATCTCCTCTAAAATAAAGAGAGAGATGGGAGAAGAACAGAGAGGAGAAAGCTCTTGGATTATAATCAGGAAAAGAAGGGAAAGATTTAATCACCTGTGGTGGAAGAGAAGCAAACTGCCCAGAAGAGGAGGCTCTAAGATTCTTCAAAGGCAGCCAAAGAATTGGGAATTAATGGATTCACTAAGGAAAAGGAAAAGGACTTATCTATTTAGCCAGCAATAATAACTTGGAGAACAGTGATTAAAAAGCATTTAATTCCCAACCAAGACGACGAAAGCATGCACAAGGAATGGGTACATCTTTCACAGCACAAGGAAATGGCAGAAGAAATCTGTTGCCCTGCGGGGCTGTGGAAAAGCGGGGAGCAGAGAAAGGCTGCTGTGTGCATGAGCACAAATTGATGTGAGGATGCATAATGAAGAATCCTCTAAGAAGAGGAACGATTCCAAGAGTTTTCTGGAGAAAAAAAATAAATAATTGTTGAGATGTTTGCAAAGCATTAATGCACCTGTGCTAAAATTCACATACTTTACAGCAACTAGCAATAACTCCCACTTATTAATTCATGTGGAAAAGAAAAAAGAAAGGAAATTTGCTCAAGTGGAGGAATGAAACTGTCTGTTACCATCTAGAAAAGAAACATTTGTCAAGAGTTTAGTTACTACGGATAAGGACTGGAACAAGAAGTCCATGTTGCAAGACTCTTCTTGGAAAAGTTAAAATAATATAAGCTATATTTACCTTTCATTTATTGACAAGAACAAATCCAGTGAATTTTATTTCTCTCATCACAACATTCAAAGTAGTTAAGTGAAAACTGGTGTATAATAAAAAGTTATTATATACCAAACAAAGATTCCATGTCAAACTCACTACTTCCTTTAATTTTGGTGCTGGTATTTTATCATCACATACCATTCAGATTCAACAGGCTGGCTTCCAAAGCTTGTTACATCAGCAAAAATATTAAATATTATTTATTATTATTAGCCTAGATTTGGCACAAGTTAACAAGACTACACTACAAGATACATACATTAGAAATTAGGGTAAGAGAATATCTTTAAATTACTACCACATGTGCCTCAAATTATATTCAGGGAGGCACCAGTTCCAGCATTCAGAGTCTATGTACACGTTACACTGAAGTCTAATTTACAGCAGACCTTATATATTAAGCTTTCAAGGTGGTAGGTGTGTGTCTCATTATTTTTTAAAGAGAGAGTTGGATGACAGTGATTTGTCCCACACATGTAGTCCTTACACATAACAGACTCCGTTAGTGTCCGTGGTCTGCCTATTCAGGTCATGGTCATGGTCACGTTCTTCTGTCTCTCTCCTTGACTTTTCTTGGCCATACGTGCCATTTATTTGCTTACACAAGACTTGCACCTTATATTTTGGCATGTCAACGTACATATCTGTATTTCAGCTCCTAAACTATACTTCACACTACGTTTGCATTGTTGTGCTCCTCCATCCTTATGCCCCAACACATGTGCTTTAATCAAGGCTTGCAAACAACGTATCCACCCACTCAGGTATTCAAAAGCCAAAACGTCTCCAGATTTTAAGCTTTCTTTTGGCTGCAAAATGATCTTCCAAACATGAATGGGCAGTAAATATCACAGCTGGCACAGCTGGCTGCTCATGTTTGCAAGCAAGTAAACAATTTTTTGGATACCTCTTCAGCTGCAGGGACGGACGCCAAACTGCAGCAGATCACGGCTGCTAATAAGAACCACGCAAGACTCAATGAAAGCATCAAGGAATGGCTGCCTCCAAGGAAGGCACACAACACAGCAGGGGAGCAGCAATGAAAACACCGCTGAATTCACAGCGGAAAGGATGCCTTCCACCTCCTTTGCTACAGGCTAAGAGGGTTCAGGCCAACTTGTCACTTCCTACTTGGGGGCTGATACCAAGAGGGACCTCAGCCTTGCACTCATCATAGTCCTGTGACAGCACAGCCAAAGAAATCCCAATACTTTGGGAGGGGGAGGGAGAAGTTCAGCACATGAAACATGAAATTGGGAAGGACTCAACAAATCAGTGTCTATTGGAAGGCCAGAGCTGAAAAGTGTTGAGGCAAAAGGCTTCAAAGATACTTAGGGATCCACAAGAGGAAGCGGACCAGCTCATATTGACTGAGACCAAACAAGGAACACATTTTTCTTCTAGACGAAGAAGAGTAAAGGGATACAACAACCTGGATGAAAGCGGTGTCTGATAAAATACACTTCTGCTTTTTCCTCCTTTAGATCTGTCTTTCCTCACTGATTTTCAGTCTACATGTAGGTTGAACATAGAGATTATTATTTATTTTTTTTCATAATCAAATCCAAGTGCTCCTCTGTCCCTGCCTACAACTACAACAGGGAGAATGGCAGCCCGACTATTTTTCACCCTGGCACTTAGGCACAGGCTACATTTTTCAGGCCCTGGCTTCAGCCTAGCTCTCCGGTCCAGCTCCTTGAGACGACGCGACAGTTCACTCGCACCTCATTCTGAAACGTGTGGAGAGAACTATTTGTTCTCTCGCTGCAACAGCATAAAAGCCAAACTGTCTGGGGACCTCACCGCAGCCCTTGTCTCACCCTCCAGCTACAGCCTTCAGCAACAGCTGGCATTAGTAGAGCGCTATAAAAGCAGCAAAGACACCAAAGACAATTAAACAAACACCGCTGATGAGCCTGCTACTGATCTTTGCTGCTTTAATAACATTCATTGTTTGAGAAGAGACAGATCCCACCAAAAGGGGCACAAGAACTATGGCTATCACACGTGGTTCAGCCAATGCAGAGAAAAGTGAGTGCTGTGCTCACGTTAGTGACCACCACAATAAGGAAACGCCGAGCAAAACACAACTAGAGAATATCAGCTAAAAAAACAAGCCCAAGTAAACAGGTTTTATATGAAGCATCTTAGGAGTGAGGAGTGGAAAGGCAGCAGCTCCACAAATCCTGTTTTTACAGTGTCCCCGTGGGAGGACTTGGTAGTACCTTCAGCCTGGTAACCTGTGTGCCCACAGGCATCTACACAGCCTCCCGGCATCACAACCCAACACCTCACAGCAAATGTAGGACCTTCAATGAGTCTGAGAACAGCATTTGTACTTATTCACTGTGCAAGGAAGCTGAGTACTGTTTACAGATTCCCCACTCCCATGCCATAGTAGAGAGGGCTTTTCTTTGTCCACTATTTGATAGTCCACTGGTACGAAATCTAGTCCCCAAAAGTCATTCAATAAGCTGTTTTCCTTCAGTCTGTAGTAATAAAACTATACAACACTATAAACATTTTCCGCATTGGACTCCAAGATGTTTGGCACTCTAGCTGGAAACACTGCTCCTTTTGTTTTTACATTAGAGCAGACCCCGTTAGATCCACTTTCCATCTAGACACCAAATATTTTTGTCTTCTATTTTCTGCGAGGAGAGCCCTTTCTAAACCTACGCACAAGACTTACGAGCAGCTATTGGGTGAGTATCATGTCTCCAAACCTCGGCACATCACAAATCAGGCTCATCAGAAAAGCAGAGCAATGTCCAGGGAACAATTTTCCCTTCTGTATTTGTTCCAAAGCACAGGCTGGCCCTGCAGGGAAGATTAGTGTTAACAGGAGATATGGACCTACAGCTCTTAAACAGTGAGCAAGAAACAGACTTCATAGAAGGCAAAATTATTTTGTTTTGAAAAATTCAAGTTAAAATAAGCAATAAACACTCCTCAATGGGTGTTGTCAGCTTGTGTCTAAGGAGATGTCTCTGTAATTGAACACACTCTCCCTTTCTGCCCCATGTCTGAGAAGAGGTTCAGAGCAGGTAAAGCACAAGCAGAAGTATGGCATGTAAAATTCGGCAAAACACCGTGCCCATGGTACTGCTGGCTTCTCTGCTAAAGCTGCCGCCAGGAATGTTGAAGTTTCAGTCAAGCAAAGTTTGCAGGGAGAGGTAATATCTTTTATTAGACCAACTGATACAGTTGGAAAAAACAGACAAGCTTCTGGGCACAGAAAGCCTTTCCTGAAGAAGGGCTTGTTCGTCTGAAAGTATCTGTTTTTTCCAACTATATTGGTTCATCTAATAAAAGATATTACCTGTCCCTCCCTACAAACCCTGCCCCATTTAACAGTCTTTGAGCATCATGATTACGACAGGGATACTATTCCGCCTCGGTTGTACTGATGGTCTGCACCATAGACTTCTGCGTTTGATCCAACAGGCATCAACTCATTTCACAGAGAAGGGGATACTGGTTTTAAAGGCAATAGCCTATAATAAATTATACTCATTACCATGGGCCAGCCTGCAGCTGATGGTGGAAAAGGCAAAAAAAAACCCTAGACTTGTCCCACATTAACCCCAAGCCCTCTTATTGCCACTCACACCAACCATTAGAACACCCTCCGAGTATAACATGTTAGGAAATGCCAGGAGAGCACAAATTCTCAAATACCTACTGAAAGAGCAGGAAAACAATCCCAGGAGGGGATTTTGAAATAGGACTAATGAGATAACCTTATTTTATTTTAAAGGCATGTCGAAAAGGTTTCTAGTATGTTGTGGCAGCACTGTCACGCTTACAAGGACTGGTTTTGGCAAGGGACACTCTAACACATGAACAACACCCTAATGAGTTTATCATGAGGATGCACATTTACATAGAAGAGAGAAAACCACACAGAACTTAAGCCTTTCAAATACTGTGGGCCTCAGGAAGGTCTTTGTGTCTTAAGTATTTTGATGTTCTGAATAGTTCTGCTGGAACAGAAGTAGCTGACTAGCCTGCTGCACGTGCAGGCACTGATGCTAGGCCATGCAATATCTAAAAAACTCATGCTCAGCTAATTAAAATGTATTTTTCTTCCCACGGTCTACCATTAATTTTAACACAAATCTAACTGAAAAATATGTGTACTGCAAATGAAAAAATCAGTTCTCACCCTCAACAATTTACTGTTATTTACAAAACAGACTGAATTTAAACACTCTTCATTGTCCTCTCCTCTCACTCAAAGGTTCAGTTTTTCATTATAATAACCATTTCAGGTTTATCACTGTAAGAAGGGTCTTCAGTAGGAAAGCCACAGTTAAGTAATTTTTCATTGAATTACTTTTTTTAAGCCGCTAGTGCTGTGTAAGACCCAGAAATTTTAAACTAAAGCTTTCACCTTCTAAAATTCTTTTAAGCATAGAAATAAGCTCTAAAAATGTGGTTATTTTTCCTTGCATGTGAAGAGTTATTGTTTGACTGTGTCAATGAGAAATTTTGAATATGTCATGAAATGTGCTCAACAGTTTCTGCTCTTGTTTAGCTTTGCTTTTTTTCGCTTTTTTTTTTATTTTTTTTTTTTTTTTTTTTTTTTTTACATATTTTGTTATCAAGACCTATTCCAAGTTTTATTTCACGGTTCTGTGAAGCAAAATGCAAAACATTTTTCCTGTTATAACAGAAGAATAGCAGAACTTTTATTTTATACATCTCTTTGTATTCAAATTACAAATACATGATCCATATTTTTATTTGACTCTGTGCTGTCAGTGTAGATTAATTACATTAATTTCAGTGGCATTTCTCCATAGTTTTGCTTTAGCATACAGGTCAGAATGGCAGTGGTCATTATCATTAAATTACTTGATATTCTATATATTGTAGATTATAAGTATCAATGGCAGTAAAATTATTTTCCATCATAGAGTGTTTTGTCTCTACAGAATGCTTGATGTTTTGCATTTTTAAAATTGAAATAATTGCTAAAAAATAATTTTATTTTGTAGGTAAAGTTTTTATAAGCTGAGCTGGCTAATATTTATCTCTGACATTTACTTAAATTCAATTAATATATACTTTTTCAAATATCAGTTTATCTTTGAAACATTCTTTTTTTTTGGCAGGGGACAGGGAAGGGATAAGGAAAGACTGTTTTGTAAAGAAGTTTATTTACTGAAATGAACTAATAAAACAATCCACAGCCTGTTTGTACACCTGAAATAAGCCAGACTGACTAGAAACGCAATGCCAGAGAGCTAGAATTTCTAAAATTAGATGGGGGTTGAGGGAAGGAAGAAATTAATTTCTCCATGCTTTAAAAAAATGACAAATAGTAAGCTAAAATCAGCACAGGTCCCTACAGTTTTCCCCATATTGGGGAATTTTAGAGTAATGGGAAAGACAGTTCTCCCAGAGCATAAGTGGTACGGTAAGAACTAGAGTCTCAAAAATATCTTCTACAAAACATGTTGTTCATTTTGCTTTCCAATTTCATGTAAAAACTAAGTGAAAATAATACACAGACTTTGTTCCACTAAGCATCACATTTCTTATGCTCATTTCAATGTAAACAAAAAGAGCATGATATAAAATGAGTCTCATAAATTGTTTAATGTTGAAATGAAACTGGATTTGTGTTAACCGTACCACCCCAGTGTGAGCTGACTTTCAAAAGGGGGTGTGTGGTTTGAAGGTGTCCTCCTACCCAGACTGTGTATGGCACAGAAGCCACAGACATTGACCATTAGTTGTTGGGTATCACGATGCCTCAAATATTTGAAAGAATGCCCTTATTTTTTTTACTGTAGACATCAGCCACATGCTGGCTTAGGCCTTCTTCGATTATAAACCAGGGGGTAATTTTCATGTGTTCTTCCACATCTGGGCTAATAATAATTTGCATTAATATAATTTATATATTATGTGGTTTCAAGTCTGCTTTAGGACATGAATGGAGAACTGGCCGAGCAGTCTTTTGTGAAGTTCCTATTAACAGATAAAGAAGGGTTTGTAACCTGTAATCCCCAGAAGGGATTAGTTATTTCTTTCATGAAATTATTTCTCTATATGCAGCCACAAAATGGGCACCATTTGATGAACACCACAGACAGGGTTGATGTAGCCTGTCCTTATCTATATTCTCATTGCAAGGTTAGGATGGATTTTCTTTTACTATTTTTCAGTCAGCTCACTGTTACTTCCCTGGTGCGTAAACCACCTCCCTGCATCACAAAGAAGAGAGAGGTATGTACTGGCTGCATGTTCTTCTTCACACAGGAGACAAAATACAGGTGCCTTATTTCCAAGTGAAGGGAGAAAGCACCCCAAAAGAAATAGGACTAAGACAACTAAGGCAGCAGTGTTAGATGATGACTTGTCTTATGGTCATATTAAGGCCTGACCAGTGTCTAAGTCAGCTGGGCTCCAGCAGGCCCTCCCCTAGTCAGACTGGCCACCCTTCCTGCACAAGTCAATGCAGGGCTGGAGCCTGCTGGGCATTCTTGGACACCAAACACCCAAAACTGGTATCTGAGCTCTCATACTGCAGCTGGGATTAACCTCCTACAGTGATTCATACTCAGCACGCCTCTGGACCACACATGCCCAGGTAGAGCTGAGCACCACAGCCACAATCTATCACGGGATCAGACAACCCTGAAGGCATCACAGTTCACGCATTCCTGGAGCCATATACTGAAATACATGGGTTGGGCATTTCCCCAACAACACAGCCTGACTTTTGGATCCTCTAAACAGGTCCCAAGTCTGAAAAGAATCATAGAGGAACACAGAAAAGAAAGCGACCAGCTGCAGCTGAGCCCTGGTAGCAGAACCATTAAGGAAAACCCACCCAGCTAACAAGAAACCAGACTTGACAGTGGATTTTGCAGGTTTCTCTAAGCAGCAGTTGCTCCACCAACAATCAGTGTTGTCTCCTTACTCCAGCTTGAACACCCAGGTAAGACCCAAGTTGGCTGTTAACTCCTGGCTTGCTGGATGGCCGAAGTGACCCACAAGCACCTCATCATCCTGCACAGCGCTGCATGTTTTTAGCTAGAGCCATGTAAAGGATAGGTGTTGTTTATACCCGCTATTTTTGTTAAATCGAATGCAGATACTGCTGAATGAAACATACCAGACTTCCTGGTTGGTTCATACAAGTCACCTAAAAGATTCTGAAACTCCAGTTGAGGTATTCCAGACAAAACACAATATAACTATCTAAAGGCCCACATCGTTCTTTGACACCTTTGAGCTGTTTACATATGGAGTCAGACAGAAAATGAGGTGTAACAACAAGATTGATGAATTTATAGTTTTATTTAATGATCTAGGCTCCAGGTGAAGTGGCCTCTAAACCATCCCTGAACACCAGGATGCACATAGAAACAACAAAGCAAGTCTCCTTGACCTGAACTGTAAGAACTGAAAAGAACTTGAAGACCTCTATGCACAGTCTGCCTAAGAATGATATTAGGGGAAAAAAAAAGCCCACAATATATTTCTTCATGCAAATTGCCATCTGGGCCAGGAAGCTGAGTACAATACTGTTTTCATCATCTTTAATGATGCACAGTTTAGTTCAGGAGGAGGGGGGAAAGGAAATGGGACCAACCTTTGACCAGTATGACAGCAGCATAAGTAATCCCTTATTGCATTATGAAACGATTCATACATGGGGACCTGTTACATTACTGGCCTGTTAACAGTATCGCAGCTCCTTACTTTGACTTTTTTTCATTTTGTTTTACATCAGACAAGTCCATTGCTGTCATTTGTAGAGAACGGAAAAGCTGCTACAGTTTTAATATAAAGCACAGGAAAAAAATACACAGCAGCTGTTCATATTTTCTAGGAAGTCTGTTACAATAATGATGTCATGGAAAAAGGCTGGAATCTATTAAAATGGATCAGACAGGCAAGCCATTCAAAACCTTCAAACAATATGTGTATACAAGCTGCACCATGTACCTTACATTAAAATAAAAACAGGCAAAGAGTGGAGTTCCTTAAAATTATTATTGAGAACAGGCAATTGAAGTCATTTCATTGATTTACTTCAATAAATTCAGTTTA
Organism: Calidris pugnax; assembly: GCF_001431845.1. Lineage (NCBI taxonomy): Eukaryota > Metazoa > Chordata > Aves > Charadriiformes > Scolopacidae > Calidris > Calidris pugnax. The sequence continues at coordinate 141,149 of NW_015090771.1, read as the reverse complement.
CTACTGGAATCACCCAATAAAGCAAAATACAAAAGCCACAACCAGCCCACTGTCAATTAAGCTCATTTTCACCTACAAAAGCATTTAAATCTATTTTGAAATCACTGGCTGAAGCTACGTAGGAACAAAGCACCTCTCCCAGCAAAAGATTCTCCATTGGCAAGTGAGACATTTTAACATCAGGTATAAAATTCAGCTCATTAGGAAGGGTGTTTTGGTGGGGTCCCCCCCACCTCCAACCTGGGAATTAAAGCATGCAGCTAAGGGGAGTCCCATCCAGGTATTTCATTTGACCTAAAATTAGCAATCGGACATTCTTCATTTGTATGATGCTACTCCTGGGCCCTAGCAAGTTTGCACCTCTTGCTGCAGCTTGCTTGCATACCGCTCCAAATTGCACAGCCCAAGGCTTGCTCAAACTTTATGCCTCTCTTCCCTGGGGTATATCGAAAAAGAGCAGGGTTTGTGGTAGAAAACAGGTAAGTTTTTGTGGTTATCTGCATGTCTCAAAAATGATCTTTATGCTGTCTCATTTCTGATAAGCTACGCCTTCCTCCTAAGGCTTTCATCAGAAAGGTTTTTCTGATGGTGGCCTAAATATTTCTTCTTAACACATGCAGAAGTACCCAGCACAACAAGTATATACTTCTGCTAATGTGAGATCATATTTTGATCCCACGCTCTTTATACAATTAAGATGGCTTTTTTGCATATTCAGGAGCTGGAAAAGTAAAGCAAGACCGATCATGTTGAATATTTTTAAGTCACAATAAAAATACACAGACCAAAACAAACTCTACACAAATATCACAGGCAAGGTTTTAACTTGTATACTGGGAGGGCAGAAGGAGCAAGAGCTATATTCTTCAAGACAAGAGAGAAGACCCTCAACTCAATAGCAGCTGTGAATAGTTTGGAAAGTAATGATCCCACATTCCCTTGTGTTTTTCCAGATTCCACTGAAGTCAACTATATATGACGTCAAATTTTTAGTAATCTGGGACACACTGATGAGGCCACATGTAACAGGAATATATATAAAGGAAGCATGATAAATTTGAGATCAAACCAAAGTTAATATGACATTCTTAAATTCCTTTCTTTTCAAACTATCAAATACATTTTGCATCTGCTAGTTAAAAAATACCAGCTGCAAGCAAACCAAATCAATGAAAATACCTTGAGATGAAAAAAATTAATGAAACTACAAACTGGTTTAAAGTGGTAATTCCACCAAGTCACCTAAAAAGATCTGTTTTGTTACAGCCCTGGTCAGTTAGGCATACATAAATTAAATTGCTTTCATTATATTCCATATTAAATTACATTCAGTACTACTACAACTACCTCTACAAAAAAGAATTACTAGCAGAATTCCAAATCAAAATTCAAATCACTCAGCAAACTAAAAACTGCCAGAAAACAATGACCTTACCTTCACAGATGCATCCACGCTAAGGCCATTTAACACTTTCTCCCACAGCTGGGTGTGTAAAACCAAATTCCTCAGTTCACACAAGTCTAGCTGCCAAACCAGATCCCTACTATCTTGCTCACGTTTCCAGTCCCAGTAAAAGAAATAGGTTATGCATGCACTGAAAGCAATAAGTTAGTCATGCAAGTAGCTCTGCACTTAACTAAAGGCTCGAAAGATTTGAGCCAGAGTACAGTAATTTGAATCTGGATGCCTTATCTTAGGCACCCTGCAGTATTCATAAATTTTGACTTTAAGCTGTTATTTGATATAATAAAATAGCGTTAACGTTTCAGATGAACGTTCAGGGCAAGCTTATAAACTATTCAGTGATTAATGCCCTTGTCTCATGTTTTCAATTTTCATTGCTACTGGAGGTCATGTGTTATGATGTCAGCTTGAATCTGGATTTCCATTTTGAGCAAATCTAATTTAAAATTATAATACCAAGGCGTATGGTAAAAACTGCTTAAAAGTTCTATACTGAGTATATTTCTTCACTCTGTTACTAGGGTAGATTTCACATTCTAGTGCCACCTATTCATCAAGCAAACATAGTTTGGGTTTATCTTCCCATACAGTAAATACGCCATAGGTTGAATGTGCAGGACGAGAAGTCGTCTACACCGAGATGCAACAGAGTGCAGGGGTTTGCAGGACTGGGCCAATAATAGGAAATTAATCAAATCCCCAGAGCGCAACGTAAATTGAATCTGCCAAAAGGATGCAGGAGGAGGAAGAACAGGAGCCTTAAAAGAGCTCTGAGCTAGAAGGAGGCTTGGGGAGTATTTTCCTTCAGAGCGAGTGGGATGGAGAAGTTTCAGAGAGTCCAATACTAGTAAGGCACTCACCCCTTTATTCTGCACTGCTCAGCGGACTGGAGGATTCCCCACTGACTTGCAAAGAGCAGTTTTCTGAGACAGCTGAGCTCAGACAACAGTAGGTTGCCGCTGAAGGAACTCCTCTGCCCTCCTCTCCCAGTCCCACCCACACCCTCCTCCTATTTCCATTGGACTACCGCCACTTTTCTCACGACCCTGTCTGTAACACCAGCTTATGAAGCTAAAGCACATGAGAGCTACCTCTGTCTTCTTCCTCCCTCTTCCATTCCACCCAAAAGAAATAGGTTTCAGGTGGTTGCTCTTCCTAAGACAGCTCACTATGGGCCTAATGAGAGTCAGATGAAGAATCAGAGTGGTTTCCAGCCCAGCCTGCGGAGCAACAGTTTTCTGAGCATTGCCATATCCTTATCTCAGTTTCATTGGTTCCATGTGAAATATTAGCAGAAAATGCTTTCAGCTGAAGTTATTAGATTTGCTGTCATTATTTCTTCTTATTATTATATTATTATTTCTTCTTTCCACAGAAGAAATATTTGTGGAATAACCACAATTGAGTTAAAGTTCTTCTCAAAGCAAAACCAAGCTCAAATGTTTTTTTCAGGTGCACAACGCATGAAGCACCAGACTTATTATTACTTTTTCCTACAATTTATTATTGATTTTTCAAGTAATAAATGGAAGTGCAGATACACAACTGAAATATTTATATACATCCTTTGAAGTACAACAATTCCCTGTATTCGTACAGCAGTGGCAGACACCACCAGTACAGCCCACTGGAGCTACTCCAACCATCACATAAGGGAGAGCATTCAGCATTTAAGTAGTCACTAAAACTTCAAAGCTTGATTTGAATTATAAATGGTCAAGCATTAAAAAGTGACTGGACAATCTTCTATAGCATTTTACAGGCAGAATCTTACAATACAGTGTATGCTAGCTCAAAATTTTTGCATTATGCAAGTATAATTCTAAAAACAAGGAATAGTACAGGAATTACCTAGAAAACGCATGGACCTACTCATGGCTCTTTCTGTGTTTAATTTACTAGTGCATTTTCTTCCTAAAATGATCAAGCTGGCTAGGAACATAATATAAGATGTCCAAGGTATCACCTTCCTCCAGGGAGACATTTTAAGTACAGAGTAATCCAGTGACCTTCAGAAGGTCTTCAGTGTGAAGCAGAAAAGCCATTTACATCTATGCAGATGTACAACCCATGTTATGTATAAACCCACGCAATTGAATTGGTACCATTAGCATCTTTGTACTCATTTCTGCTCAGATGCAAGCAGATAAACAATAAACTAGGATACTGGAGAAGCAGGACCAGCATTTGCTATCGTGTAATTACATATGGTAAATAGACTGCTAACCTTAAAAAGATTCATAACCAACAGAAAAAAAAAAATAAAAGAAATAGGTTATGCATGCACTGAAAGCAATAAGTTAGTCATGCAAGTAGCTCTGCACTTAACTAAAGGCTCGAAAGATTTGAGCCAGAGTACAGTAATTTGAATCTGGATGCCTTATCTTAGGCACCCTGCAGTATTCATAAATTTTGACTTTAAGCTGTTATTTGATATAATAAAATAGCGTTAACGTTTCAGATGAACGTTCAGGGCAAGCTTATAAACTATTCAGTGATTAATGCCCTTGTCTCATGTTTTCAATTTTCATTGCTACTGGAGGTCATGTGTTATGATGTCAGCTTGAATCTGGATTTCCATTTTGAGCAAATCTAATTTAAAATTATAATACCAAGGCGTATGGTAAAAACTGCTTAAAAGTTCTATACTGAGTATATTTCTTCACTCTGTTACTAGGGTAGATTTCACATTCTAGTCTATTCATCAAGCAAACATAGTTTGGGTTTATCTTCCCATACAGTAAATACGCCATAGGTTGAATGTGCAGGACGAGAAGTCGTCTACACCGAGATGCAACAGAGTGCAGGGGTTTGCAGGACTGGGCCAATAATAGGAAATTAATCAAATCCCCAGAGCGCAACGTAAATTGAATCTGCCAAAAGGATGCAGGAGGAGGAAGAACAGGAGCCTTAAAAGAGCTCTGAGCTAGAAGGAGGCTTGGGGAGTATTTTCCTTCAGAGCGAGTGGGATGGAGAAGTTTCAGAGAGTCCAATACTAGTAAGGCACTCACCCCTTTATTCTGCACTGCTCAGCGGACTGGAGGATTCCCCACTGACTTGCAAAGAGCAGTTTTCTGAGACAGCTGAGCTCAGACAACAGTAGGTTGCCGCTGAAGGAACTCCTCTGCCCTCCTCTCCCAGTCCCACCCACACCCTCCTCCTATTTCCATTGGACTACCGCCACTTTTCTCACGACCCTGTCTGTAACACCAGCTTATGAAGCTAAAGCACATGAGAGCTACCTCTGTCTTCTTCCTCCCTCTTCCATTCCACCCAAAAGAAATAGGTTTCAGGTGGTTGCTCTTCCTAAGACAGCTCACTATGGGCCTAATGAGAGTCAGATGAAGAATCAGAGTGGTTTCCAGCCCAGCCTGCGGAGCAACAGTTTTCTGAGCATTGCCATATCCTTATCTCAGTTTCATTGGTTCCATGTGAAATATTAGCAGAAAATGCTTTCAGCTGAAGTTATTAGATTTGCTGTCATTATTTCTTCTTATTATTATATTATTATTTCTTCTTTCCACAGAAGAAATATTTGTGGAATAACCACAATTGAGTTAAAGTCCTTCTCAAAGCAAAACCAAGCTCAAAGGTTTTTTTCAGGTGCACAATGCATGAAGCACCAGACTTATTATTACTTTTTCCTACAATTTATTATTGATTTTTCAAGTAATAAATGGAAGTGCAGATACACAATTGAAATATTTATATACATCCTTTGAAGTACAACAACTCCCTGTATTCGTACAGCAGTGGCAGACACCACCAGTACAGCCCCCACTGGAGCTACTCCAACCATCACGTTAAGGGAGGGCATTCAGCATTTAAGTAGTCACTAAAACTTCAAAGCTTGATTTGAATTATAAATGGTCAAGCATTAAAAAGTGACTGGACAATCTTCTATAGCATTTTACAGGCAGAATCTTACAATACAGTGTATGCTAGCTCAAAATTTTTGCATTATGCAAGTATAATTCTAAAAACAAGGAATAGTACAGGAATTACCTACAAAACTCAGGAACCTCTTTCTGTGTTTAATTTACTAGTGCATTTTCTTCCTAAAATGATCAAGCTGGCTAGGAACATAATATAAGATGTCCAAGGTATCACCTTCCTCCAGGGAGACATTTTAAGTACAGAGTAATCCAGTGACCTTCAGAAGGTCTTCAGTGTGAAGCAGAAAAGCCATTTACATCTATGCAGATGTACAACCCATGTTATGTATAAACCCACGCAATTGAATTGGTACCATTAGCATCTTTGTACTCATTTCTGCTCAGATGCAAGCAGATAAACAATAAACTAGGATACTGGAGAAGCAGGACCAGCATTTGCTATCGTGTAATTACATATGGTAAATAGACTGCTAACCTTAAAAAGATTCATAACCAACAGAAAAAAAAAAAATCTTGAAAAGGAAGCATTTCTAAACTCAGTTTAAAACCTGTTTGAAGATCTAACAAGAAAAATAACACTTTTCTACAGGCACGGTAAGACAAAGATTTGAAACAGAACAGAAAAAATTAATAGCATTTTAATGGTCTTTAAAATTTCTATATACTATGTTCCTATAAAAATAAAGATTGGCATAGAGAGATTAGCCTTAATTCATTTGTTTAGGTTACAAGGTTTGGAAGATTACAGATAGCTTTTTATTTTCTTAATACCTCCACGCAACTTACTGGCACTTCAATGATAACGTGTCCATTTTTATAAGAAAAGGCTACAATTTTATTTTAAACTTAACAGGCATTCATTCTTTTTCCTTTCAAAACCTAGGCATAAGTAACAAAGCACCAGAGTCTTATAAATTTTCTAACACCAAATGCAAATTAAGTCATGAAATTACTCTAGGAAAAGTTCCAAGAATGCAAACCCAAAGGAATTTCAACACAATTTCTCAATTTCAGGCTCTTTATGATACTTGGGCAAGGTAACAGTATATGGTGCAGTCAGGAAGAACAATTTGTGTATGGAAAAATGTTTAATTACTGAATTTCAACAACTGCCTGTATTTTGTTTATAAGCTCTAAGATGAAATAGGTGTATATAAGTGGAAGAAACTGAAAGGATAGCAAGGCTGCTGTAGATTGAACAGCTCACAATGTTTTCATTACCTTGGAAAAGTGGACTGACAGTTCATAACTTCAAGGGTATCTTCCTAAGTTTTATAAACATCTATCAAATTAACTACTTGGAGTTGAGTGAACTGCTTACCTGCATTATACCAGTCTGCATCAGAAGTAAAATAAACACAATCCCACCCCATCATGTGACAAGGCAAAACTTCTCACATTTTATTTTTGTGGTCAGCTGTGACTATATGGCTTTACAGCACCATCTCCAGCAAATTGGGGCTTTTCTCATGATGAACAGAGTAATTACTTAATCTTTCAACAATCCTCCCGAAAAGCCTCAAATCCTTTTTCTTAAGCACAAGGCAGGAGTTTTAACAGATTGTTTATACAAAGAGCTGCTGATTTTTCACTCTGCAGAACTACTTCTTGTTTATCCCAGGGGAGACATCAGTCAAAGAACGACAACATAACTTGCTGGGCACACTATTATTTAGTAATAACCCCAAGAGTGCTAGGGACATTTCCTGAACATGAAGTTTAGGTCTACCAATGTTGCTCTGAAACTAAGAGATGAACAATGACAGGCAGCCTGCAGCAGAGTCATGCTGCTAAAGCCAGGTGTCAGAGGGCTGCTGGCTACCTCCAGCCACTTTTTCAGCTGGCTTCCATTTTACCATCAGAAGACAATTCTTTATCAATCCCTTCTTCAAAGACAATCTAGTTACCAAGAATTCAAAATAATAAGAGCATCCAAAAGTGCATACATGTGTCTTTCTCAAGTAGCCTGTTTGCTACAGGATGTATCACCTTGAACATCTCAAATTATTTCTCTTCAGCTTTTCAAAGTCTAGTTCACAAAGAGTAACTGTCCTCAGTGTTTACTTCCTGCTGGTGATTATTAACAACACTGGTCTTTATAGAAAGAAAATGACAACTCAGTCCTTACCTGAAGAACTCTTAATTTTCAAGAAATATTCTCGTCTCGCAGTTTAAGAAGATGGTGTAATCTGCAGCAGAACAGAAAGATATATCAACTACATTTGATACTGTGCATTTAACATTAGCATTATAATTCAATCACACTTGAGCAAACTGACAGGTAAAATTTTAACTACCTGTCATGGCACGTCTTTTATGGAGACACGTGTCAAACAGTAATTGTACAATATTGCATATCAACACTAATAAGAGATATCTTTTTCCTTCTCCAGTGTTTCTGCTCAGACATGGACATGTAAGACTTCTGAGCTACCTTTATGCATTACTCATAATGCTCATGGCTAGATAGATTAAATAACTAAGGTCCTGCTGACAATGTATTTCTTGTCACTAAACAACCCAATCAATTGAATTAGGAACTTCAGGAAGAGGTTCGTGATTGGACCCAGGTGCACTCAACTCCCATCAACTTCTAATGAGCTCTTCAGTAAAAACAAACAAACAAACAAATCCAAACTCCCTTAAAATGCAGATCTGATTGCATTCTAGTGAACACTGAGGGAAGTGTTATTGTTATTTAGCATCCTGAAATGCAGGATTAATTGCATCTTGAAATGAAATGTTTTGTTTGAAACACCATAAGCCCCTAGTTCCTATTGACCAAAAAAGACTCCCCATTCAAAAAGCAGAAGCCACACTATAAAAACATTCGAGTCAAGATAGCACACATTGCTGTGCACTTCATGTTACCTAAATAGGGACAGAAAAAGCTGTTTCTGTTCTAGAATTTTCTGGCATAACCATCCCAACAAATTTACTCCTGGCCTACCTAAACAGCACAGCACTGAGCCGAAAGCCAGGAGAAAAGAGCAGAGGTAACAGTATTTTACTGCTCAAATATCTGAAGGAACCAGTGTTGAGCCTTTGTTCTCGGTGCTGGTTCTCCAAACTGAACAGGCAACCACAAGCCTCAAGTTACACTTCATTGATCCAGGGAAACTGAGCTGGTGTTCAGTTTCGGTTCTGCAACCTGCACGTTGACCTGCTTGTTTGTTGGCCTAAACAAGAAGATTTCAGGAAATGAAGAATTTGCACTTTGTCCAAGTCTCATTTTCAGAGAGGGGGATCTCTGTCTCGGACGTTTAGGTTGGTGCGGGAAAACTGGGAGGAAAGCCAATCATCCAGATCCGGACTCTTGCACTACATTCCTTCACCAAGTTAATTCCTGCTCTGAATTCAATATGACCAAAATCAAACACAAACCTAGAAATGGGAGGTGGTCTCATCAAGTTTAAATTCCTTTGGCATAACTTTTTGTTACCTCTGGTAAAATGTACGTAGGAACAAGACAGGGAGATTACAAAGTTTGTTTAGTAATATTTTAAAACCATATATTCACACTTTTGAAAGGTTTTATACAGTCAGCCAATACAAAACCAAAACCCAACTGTCTGCACTAAAAACACACCGTTTATATAGCAATTTGAAAAATTTATGTAAGATGACATTAATAAGATCCACAGTAATGGAGTGTTACAGTCTAAATATAGAAATAACCTATCTGAAAACAACAAAAAATTGTTTCTTTAGTATTCTCTATAAACTAACTACATTCCTTGATAACTTTTCATTAAATTATGTTACAGATTAAAGTTGCTCAAATGTGCAATGCAAGAATTTAAGTTTGGGACTTGAGAGAAAAATCTTTGTTTCCATCGTGCCATGAAAAGTTTTCTGCAAAGATGCTGATAAGATGACATAGCTTAACCACCCACCCACTGCCCAAAAACCCCATACAATATAAATCACAGAGAAGAAATTTTTGAGAAACAATGTTCACTTCTCTAATGAAAGTAAGGAACACTATCTCATTGTATTCTTGTATGGGAAATAGAAGCCTAGAGTTTCAGTTATTTGCTTGAAACCATACAAGAAGAAGTATAATCTAATGCCTAACTTGATTCTAGTATGAGCTGCAGTATTATCTTGTCTTCCTTTTAAAGCTTGCATAGTTTTAAAGTCCTGTTGGATTGCAACCTTGCTTTATGCCTCCAAACAACATTATATTTATTGTGGCTAACTGATTTGCCTGATTCCTCATCCCCATTCAGAGGAACGTCCTGTTTAGAAAGAAAATCTAGTGCTTCTGGACTTTAGGTTGAGGATAGCCTTTGCTCAGATGTGATGGGTAAGACCCTTGTTTCTTTTAGGGTGTTATTTCCTATATTAATATTTTCACAAGCCTAATGTTCCTAATGCACTTTTTCTTGTTGTTGGGGTTTTGTTTTTTGAACAAAGACTTTGGAGGTCGTTCCCTTGGTTTTGCTTTAAATTAACCTCAAATAAAAAAGCTTGTGAGATTCACATTTATACCTCAGAAGCCAGTTCTTGATATTTTGCAGCTATTTTTACCCAGCAACATCCAAAAAATGCATATATGGCACAAGTTTATGCGAGTGCTCCATTACAATAAACCATGATCCTGAAAAAGTCAAAAGGGCCAAAAATTCATCACATTAGTATCCTTATTGTCTATCCTGAACACAGAGAACTCTCCATAGCAACAAATGCTGTCTCCAGTGACAGTGACCATGCTCTGTTCAAAAATCCCCTTTTGCCTGCCTACCTAAGTAAAGGAACCTAAGTAGGTTCCTTTTCTGAAGTACCAGGTAGCCTTTCTTTTACATGAATATCTCCACTTCAGAACACAAGAAAAGGAGATGGTAGAAAACTGAGGAGAAGTAGAAACCCAGCTAAGACAGTGGTTTCTTTTACAGTTCCTTCAAAAGTAGCAAGACGAAATATAAAGTTTCGCCTTCTTATCTAGAATATGTAAATTTTTCAGATTCTGATCTCGTGCTGACTTCCAGCGACAAGAGCATCATGGCTGCATCGGGAGCTGCCGCTGGCCATCTGCTTTACACTGATAATCAGATCTGGGTCATCTCACCTTTAAATTTGCCACCCACATAAATTAACAGATCACCCACAGTAGTGCTTGTGCTGACTGAAATCTAACTTACAGGCATAAAAATATTTTTAGCCTTTTCCTTTCCCCCCACTGACGTGAAACTTACCTTCATAAGTGAAAGATACCTTCATAAATGAAAGATAAATTCTTTATATTTGCTCTTTCATTTATGGATCAGAGGAACACCCATGCAATATATTTACCCCTATGTCTATGGAAAATAAACTAAATATTCTTCTAATGTGTATAGTACTAGAAAATTGTAATAGCTAATAAGCTAAAAGCTAGTAAGCGATTAAAATACAAGCAACGTATTTTCCATTATTCAAATATTACAGATATGTGCACCTAACACTATATTCAACATAATTACAAGCATTATAGTAGTCGCATGAATATGCACTGCCTAATAATTACTTTGGTGGGTTTATAAACGTCACGATCCATAAGATGTCTGTGTACATCCTCCTGGAATGTAAGGATTTCAAAACCCAGAGAGCAGAAAATACATGAATAGCATACAGTGCCAAATTGCCACGTTCCAGTACCCACTGCACTATTCCCTTATGCTCATAACCACTGGTATACTGGGTGTCACTGGGAGGTAGCTGTGCTCTGCTCGTTCAAATCAAGCAAGTCCTAACAGGAAGAACAGTCCAGTAACACCAGCAACTCAACACGGAGTTCTGATTTTGAATAAATTCTAGCAAGTTGTTCATGGCTGAAAATAACAGCCGGGGATCCCTGAATGTTTCAGACTAATTGCCGGATGCCTTTCAACCTCAGAAAAAAGTGAAAGTGCAAAACCTGACCCTTGTTGTTCTGAATACATACATGCTGCATTACTGAACTCCAAAGCGGCACCTCAACCAAAATACGACGTGCCGAACACAGCTTTAATACAAAAAGCATGAAAAAAGACAGCACTGCTAGACGACTTAAACAGCACATACCAGCTTATGTCCACAACTCCAAGTCACTGCAACTGCTGGCTCATCCACATGTATGCAACTCAGGTACATTTCCCATGTCCTCTACCACTGTTTTCTTAGTCGCAAAACCCACAAAAGAAATAAAATATGACACGTGGAACCAAAGTTTTGCATTCAGTTTATAGCTTTAGTATTCTCTCTCACCTCTTTTCGTAACTAACTTGTTTCAGACTTACAGTATAAGGAGTATGTGCCAAAAGACAACAGATGACAAGTCGGCAGAAGCAAAAGATACTTCCCGTGTGGGTCTGTGCTTACAAAGACATATAACTGAGGGGCTCAGGTCTACAGGATCAATTTAATGTATTTGATTTCTACAAGTGAGTAGTTCTTCAGTGGACAACAGTCACCCAGTTGAACCAGTAGGATGTCCTTGCTTTTCAATGCTTATCTTCTCAATGTCTTAGAGGAGGTTTGACTATGAGCAAACACTACCCCTTCCAGATGTGCTCAACAAAATTCTGCAGTTCTGGGCCACCTGGCGTGATCTGGTTTACATTTATAACAGGAACTATCAGGGTTTTGGAGCACATCCCTCATGGGAACAAAAACGTAATAGCCTCCAGTCCATGGCCAGATTTCCCTAATTCGGGGGTTTATTTTGCATGCCCCGAGCACAGTCAGGGTGTAAGGGGCAGGAGGCTTTCAGGCTCTTCCAACTCTGATACTACAGATATACCTAAAGGGACGAAGAACTGATTTGGTTCCAGGTGTATCTCCTGCATTAAACTTGCATGGAGGAGCAAACCCAACAGGGAAGTCATGGGCAGCAGGGACATCAAGAATTTATTCCTCCCTGTAAAAGAGAGGCAAATTTTTGGACAGGGTGCTGGCTGCGAAGCCAAGCTTCGTATTACAAGCAAGGAAACTGCTTCCTGTTGTTTGATCTTCCCACATTAGGAAAAGACCACTTGCTAAATATGGCATCAAAGACATTCTTATTGTCATCATTACTTCCACCTGTCCCATGAAACACAACTCCAAATACCAGCTAAAACCTCACACCATGGGTGGCAATGGCGTGTGCACTTGATTTGATGCTACGACATGAGCAGTCTCAGGCACATCCTGAGGACTATTTTGCATGAGATGCTGCTCTGGCATAGAAGTAAAAAGTTTGTGCCCTGTCCCTCAAGTAAAACATTTCCTATGCCTTTTAATGACCAACTGAGAACAGTAAGCATGCTAGCTAAGAGCCTGTATTATGCACAGTTTTCTTACAAATTATGAGAAAAGGATTCATTTCAAAGAAAGTTAGAGTGCCTAAACATGCAAGTGTTTTAGGATCCCTCTGAAGATATCAGGGCCTCTATCAAATCAACACCTCCTCTGCCTCCCTGGAAAAGCACCCTATACATATACACGTATTGCTGTGATTTTTTTCAGCTGTTCAAATTTCCTATTCAGATAGGAATTTTTAGAAGAGTTTTTTTGGGGTGTATGGTTTTGTTTTTAACAAAGTAATGTTAGATCTTTATTGGAAATGAATGTCTGTAGTCATTGCTGCTCCCACTGAATAAAATCAGATCAATAAATGAACAGCCAAGCAAACAAAACAATGCAGTAAAAGTGAAAAAGATGACTGGGAAATCATAATACAGTCATATCATCATGAAACTTTTGCCAACTCTTCAAATAACTTCTGATATTTTTCCTCTCTAAAAGTTAAACAGAAATACACTAAAGTATTTAAATGCATAAATTTTTGCTTTCATAAATCTCCATCTCCAGTGAAGTCCATAAATTACCTGCATTACAAAATCTCAGCAAATTCAGCAGCGAACATAAAATTGGAGTTCTTTCAAATCAAAAATCATTACAAAAAAACCCCCAAACCATCTGAAATAATATCTATAAACTGTTTTTTCAAATAATGCTGGTAACTTGAAAACAAGCAGGATCACACTTACTTGAAAATGCCTGGATCTTTATATTCCAGCTAAATCCAGAAGAACGCACTACTATTTCCCAAGCCTGGCAGCCAAGCAACCCACAGGGCTGCACAGGAAGACTGGGGGAGCTGCTTTGCCTGCAGTGATTTTGCAGCGGGAACAAACTGCGTCTTAACTGCCAGCTAAACTCTGAGTGGGCAAGCACACCACGTAGTACAGGGGAGGCAACTCATTGGTAGAGGACATGAGAGCCTATCAAGGAGAAGGACAATTCATGGCCAGATGAGCATCTCTTGTTCTTCTGCTCCCCTACTCTGCTCTCCTCTTCTCTGTGATTCTGTGATTAATGGAAAATATCAAACTAATAACCCAGTACAATGTGTCACAAAGCAACCGTGTCACATGACGTACATTTCCCTGTCAAAATAAGGCCACATTCTGTTTCAGTGATACACCACAGCAATAACAGATTAGTCAACATGCAAAATTCTAACAATAATAATGCAAAAATAATACAAGACACGTGTTGGCTGACGTTCCTTGTAGTTGTTGTGTAAAAAAGATGTTGGAAAACGTGTAGACATGACAGAGCTATACGATGTCAGGCTCCAGCCATATTCACACACAGACTTCATGAGATCGTGGAGCCAACGGTTTTGCAATCAAACCACAGGGTAGCCTTCTACATCCTCCTCTCTGGGCTCTTGCCTGAACAAAACGATCTTGAAAAATGTGGCTACTGACACCCCAGCTTTGTGACTCACTGAAGTATTTTGAGCCTTTGAATCAGCCTGGGAAATCACATCTGGAAGTGCACTATGACATGCTATTCTGATCTAGAGGACAAGCACTAACCAAAAGCAGAGACCATTATCGACTGGTTTGCTACGGGCAAGCTATTCAAAACACGGTATTGGGTCTAAATCAAACCACTGAGTCCTGCCTGGCTTTTCCCACACATTGAAAGGATCCACATGTGTTCCAATCCTATCCTAAGTTCACCCCTTCCCTGTCCAATGCCGTCTTTTATTTTCTGTATTTTCCTCCCTCCAAATACCAACTGCAGCACCATGAAGCAGAAAATTCTTATAAAATAGAAATACAACACTGGCAGATGGTGAGCATGAAACAACTGAACATTTTCTTCCTTCTTTACTAATTACACTCAAAATAATTTGTCTTGGCAGTGTCTTTTCAAAACTGTACTACCAATTCCCAAATTTTCTTTGGTGATACAGCCTGCTCCAGATCTAGAGTTCGACCCCTCCTGTCTCCCTGAGGCTTTTCATCTTCAGACCATAGTTAAACAGAGCACCAACCTTGTCAAGTTTCTTGCAATATGCTTCGTACCTGCATATAATCTTCAGGGTATTTTTCTTCCTTTAAAAGAAGCCAAACGATGTTGTTGTTATATCAAAATATTATCTAGTATTTGTTTCTTCACTGCTCTAATCTTTAAATGTGGTTTACCAAGCAACTGAATTTTAACTCTGTATTTGTTGAGGGAAAAGAATGCTGTGTATTTATGTAGCATTCAGCTTTATTCCCCTCATATTTTAATATTTAGCATCCAGAACAAAAGTACATATTAATCAGTCTCTGTCACTGCTAAAAAAAAAAAAACAAAAACGAGCTGTGCTGTGCTTTAAAGCGCCTGACTCATTACGTGATGGTACATCCTTTCATCACTTTTAAAATTAGTAGGCAATTAGATGCTAAGGTTTTACACACTTGTTTTCCTCATGCACACTGAAGGAATGACACAGGCAGCAGAAAATCAGGCCAAGCTGCATTATCATAGAATCATAGAACGGTTTGCGTTGGAAGGCATCTTAAAGATCATCAAGTTCCAACCCCCCTGCCATGGGCAGGGATACTTCCCACTGGACCATGTTTCTCAAAGCCCAATCCAGCCTGGCCTTAAACACCTCCAGGGATGGGGCACCCACAACTTCTCTGGGCAACCTGTTCTTTTTATGTCTGAACGGGTTACCTTTGCCCTTGCACCTACCCTAAAAAGAGCCAGATTCATCCCAAGGCTGCCGGAGGTGAGAGCACTTCAAGAGCATACTGCAAGCTCTGGGATGCAGCTTGCCCCCACAGGCAGGGCAGGTGGAGGGAAGGCTGCTGCCTGCCAGCACCCCACCTCCAAGCTGCCCTCAGCTGCTACAGGCTGTGGTGTCTACTGGGCTCTGAAAAATAATGGCAAAAGTGTTCGGAGAACATTATTTCACATCTAACAATCCAGGAGCACTGAGAAGTTTAGGAGTCCTGTCCAGAAGCTCTCATATGTAAGTCAACGTATACGCAATAAGTGCCAGATTTCCCTACAAAATATCTGGATTTATGGCTTTTTACCAGCTCTGCAAAATAAGAAGCAAGAAAAAATAATTTTGTGCCAGAGATCCTGAAAGAAGCAGAAGCTACCTTGATGATGAAGTTTTTGTTTTCATTTTAAGAGCTTGTGGCACTTTGCAATGCTCCCTGCTTTATTCAACAAGGAAGCCATGTTTAATTAAACAAGACAAAGCAGGTACTTCACCATTTTAGCTCAAAAAGCTGGCGTGGGGGGCTCCACTAACACGGGGATAGCCAACTGGGGCTTCCCAGCTCACCGGCAGCCCATAAAGCTGCTACTGGGGGGCCTTGGCATTGTATTCAAAGCCACTTTTAAGAGCCAATATGGTAAGCTGTGCAAGATATGATGTGTAGGGAGCCCCATAAAAACCTTTAATGGAAACAGCGGGCTTGTGTTGGAAAAAGTTTCAGGAGCTGCATACACCGGTATTGGGAGTTCAGCTCCTGTACGGCGCCTCGGCCAACCCCACCATACAGGCTCCCGTAGCCCCACATCTCACCACGATGTGGGGTGCCGCTTTCTGTAAGAAAGTTTGCAATGTCAAGTCACAGTTCAGACACAAAACATTAATATAATGATAACAGAACACTTTTCTTTGTTGTTGAACCCTAAGAGACAAGGTGAGTAGGTTAGTCAGCTAGAAGCCCATCGGCGAGACAGAGCTCTAGAGCAAGCTTCCTGGGCTTCATGCTCCAGGAAAGAAACATGAAACTAACAGAGATACGCTGCTGCCGTTGGGACAGTACCATTCAGTGTCCCCTTAATGAATTATTCTTAGACGAAGAACTACCACTTACAACTCCCAGTAGATGGAAAGTGGTCCAAGGCTGTCTTGAAGAGGGAGCACGACACTGAGAGTATTTCTCCCTCTTCTTTCTTCCCTTACATATTTTATGACTCTTCTTGCTTAAAGAAAGCAAAGGCTCTGCAGATTTCTGCACTGCAACTTGCAGTGCTGAGTACTAGTCATTTCCAGAGAGAGGGGAAGGCAGGACCCGACTCTGAAGAGCATTAAAGTCTGTATGGGGATGCCCATGGCAGGGGGGTTGGAACTCAATGATCTTTGAGGTCCCTTCCAACCCAAACTATTCTGTGATTCTATGAAGCAAATAGTCCTGCCCATGGTTATCTAGCACCCCTGACTCTTCATTTGCTCCTGCTTCTGGGTCCCAGTGATGTTGGGTACAGGCACTCTGCCGTGTGAGGACCTGCAGGTCAGCTACACCAGATACTCAGGATCCCAGCCTGGAAAAAAGGCCGCAGGAATGCCGGGAGCATCAATGCTCTTCTTCTTCAAGGACCCTCATGAGAAACAGATGCCCTGTATGCGTAGGCCTCTGCTTGTGACACTTTCCCTACTGTGTTCTCCAAAACCCCCTCACATCATTCAGCAGCACAGCACAAGCAGCAGAATGTTACTTTCACTGTGTAATTGACTTTCACCCAGAATATATTTCTTGCCTGTTTACCTTAGCTCTTTACAGCTTCCCCTACCTACTCAGAGCAACCACCACTTTACCAGCCCGAGGGAAAAGCAACAGCAGCTCTAAGCAGACCAAGAGAATACCACCACCAGAAAGAAGTCCGTACACACTGAACCTGAGAAAAAGCTGTCCTCTCATATCTAAATATGAATAGCAATGGAAATATTCAAAGGGATGACCATAAAAAAGTGCAAGCATCAACAGTTAGAATATGGGCCACCCATTGCTCCAGGTCAGGTCTTAATTTTTAAAAATGGTATAAGACTGGAGCATCAAAAACCCTGCTTGAACTGAAGTATTTTTGGTATTCAAGTACAGTAATTGCACTTTCACTCCTGCTTTGAAGGATTAAAAGCCCTACCATGGTCATTAGGGAATATCATCTGTCTAAAGCCAGAAACAATCAGAATTCAAAAAGGAAGGAAGGAAGGAAAGAATTAATACAATCACCTTTTCTTGATGCTGTTTTGCCCAGTTTTCCACTCAAACTAACATTTCACATTAGGAAAAAAAAAAAAAAAAAAAGGTCTTTGGAAAACAGTAAATGACTTTTTCATGACCAAGTATCTGGTTTATATTTGAACATACAGGAAATAGATTCTCCTAATCAGCCCTTTTTACCTACTGCCAAAAATATGAGTGCAGCTTTACAGCCAACGCAAGCTGTTACCCACTCCTTTTATAATTCACTCCAAAACCCCTACGTTAATGCAATATTGCAAATGAGTACTTAAATGCAGCAGAGGCAGGAAAAGTAAATGGTAGGGTCCCTCTGACATGTGAACGTGTCCTACAGACTTTGTATTGTAGACTATTCTCATGCTGATTTTTTGCAGTACAATTTAATTTTAGTAAAACCTGAAAGTAAATCCTATATAAAAACACACATACAAAATGTAGGAAATATCATCTGTCCCTAGTACGCTCTCTAACAAAATATACTTTTAAAACTTCTGTTTGCATACAGTATCAATCTGTTCATACTCTTTCTGCTTACAGAAAAAAAATGAAGTTATCATGTATTCCAGCTAGTTTAAATGTGCTATCTTCCAAAGCACTTTTTTTTTTTGTGAACGTGTCCTACAGACTTTGTATTGTAGACTATTCTCATGCTGATTTTTTGCAGTACAATTTAATTTTAGTAAAACCTGAAAGTAAATCCTATATAAAAACACACATACAAAATGTAGGAAATATCATCTGTCCCTAGTACGCTCTCTAACAAAATATACTTTTAAAACTTCTGTTTGCATACAGTATCAATCTGTTCATACTCTTTCTGCTTACAGAAAAAATGAAGTTATCATATATTCCGGCTAGTTTAAATGTGTTATCTTCCAAAACACTTTTTTTTTTGTCCCCTTCCAACAGAAAACACTCGTTTGGCCATTTGTCCTGGAGAATGGCTCTTGCCCCTTACTTAATGCATAATCACTGCACAGATGGCTTATGTATGTGCAATTAATCCAAAAAAATTCTACATATGAAATTTATTGCATATGTGCTGAGCAACTGCACAATTCATCAACACATGGTAAATCTGCAATATTTAGAGTGCTTCAGATTCACTGCTCAGGTATGAGCCATATGACCAGCCCTACAAAAATGTGAATTATTAGATACCAGCTACCAAACATGGATGCTTGCCGTGCAACTGGAACAAGCATTTTATCAGAATCAGTTAGAGAGAAAGCTCACGGCATCTTTAACACCATTAAATGACAGATGATTGATCCGTTTCCATTTCCCCTGCCAATCAAGGAGGAATCCTCCAAAGGATGGAGACATTCATATGCACGCAAGGAACACTTTCATTCCGATTTAAAGCAGACGAGATCAAAAGAACATTTGAGATATATAATTTGGAGGAACAGAAATAAGAAATAAGCAGCCCAGACTTGAAAAATATGACAAGTGTGTTAAGAAAAACACTGCACAATAGCTAACGTATTGTAACAAGGCAGAAAACACTTCCTAAGACAGGACACCTGAACAAACATTTATTATCCTGACCTAAGTGCAACCAAAGAGTTCCAGAGTTTATATGCTAATGTACCTTACTTCAAAGATTTCCTTAAGTTACATCAGAAGCCAAAATCTCTAACACCAAGAATTTTAGCACTGAAGAAAAGAGGACTGACAAACTGTCATGCTGGCAAAAGGAAAAGACACTGAGAAGTGTTCAAAGATGCAAGCCCTTTATTTTTCTTGAAATGGACTATTGCTGTTTTCTGTAATTACAAAACCTGTACCTAGGTGAGCTTTGTTCCTGCACAGGAGAAAATAAAACCTGGCAAAAACATCTGTGTCCTAAAATACTCCCTGGCAGCCCACTGCTAACCTTCTAAGTTACAGCAGCTCCAGAGGAGGGCCACAAAAATGATCAGAGAGCTCGAATACAAAAATGATCAGAGGGCTGGAATACCTCTCCTACGAAGATAGGTTGAGAGAGTTGGGGTTCTCTTCAGTCTGGAGAAGAGAAAGCTCCGTGAAGACCTTATAGCAGCCTTCCAGTACTTAAAGGGGGCCTACAGAAAAGATAGGGACAAACTTTTTAGTAAGGCCTGTTGTGGTAGGACAAGGGGTAATGGTTGTAAACTAAAAGAGGGTAGATTCAGACCAGATATAAGGAATAAATTTTTTTTGGTTGTAAACTAAAAGAGGGTAGATTCAGAGCAGATATAAGGAATACATTTTTTTCAATGAGAGTGGTGAAATACTGGAACAAGTTGCATAGAGAGGTGGGAGATGCCCCATCCCTAGAATGGTCGGGTTTGTTGGGGCTCTGAGTAACCTTATCTAGTGGAAGATGTCCCTGCTCATTGCAGAGGGGCTGGAGTAGACGACCTTTAAAGGTCCCTTTCAACCCAAACTATTCTATGATTCTGTGAAAGAGGAGGTTAGGTTAGTTGGCTTTGGATGAGAGGGAGGGTGTTTCACATTATACGTATAGCTTCCTCCTTCTCAGACTGATGATCTAGAAACAGATGACCTGGACCACCCCTGGGCTGGGATGTAGGGGCCAGATTTGGTGCCCATGCAGCAAGCACATAAGCAAGGGTTCCAGATCCAGGGCTGGGACACCAACCACTCTTAACTTCTATGTGGGACTTAGAAGAGTTACAATGAGTGAGAAGAGTGAAGCTAAAAATGAAAAAAAAAACCCAAAAACCAAAATCTTACTTAGTGACGCCAAAGATAGTAAGGTCTTTTTCAAGGGTATTGGGCACAGTGATTATCAACATTACAAGATGGACATGATCTAAGAACAATACAGAAAAGACATTAAATTTCCAACACATCGATTACATGAAGACAGAAGGCACCGTTCTAATCACATAGTGATAGTCCTTAATTGTACACTGTACCAGAAAAGCAAGATAACACACTGCTACCACAGGAAGATGAGGTACCACTTGTTCATTTCTCACTGTGAATAAACAGGCCCTGACAGTTGTGGCAGGACCACACTCCCCACTCTCCCCACGGGTCTAAAAGTGCAGTACAGGGATGTGGTGGCTATTTTGGCTAGAAGCACATGAGCTGGCTGTCACAGCAAAGAACCCCCAGCCAGGACCACACTCCCCACTCGCCCCATGGGTCTAACAGTGCAGTACAGGGATGTGGTGGCTCGTTTGGCGAGAAGCACATGAGCTGGCTGTCACATATGCAAAGAACCCCCAGCTGCATACTCCACACCCAAGCCCTAGAGACCACCTCAGCCAATGAGCCTACCTCGGAGGTCCCCTGACCAAACAAAGCTAGGTGACCATGACCAACAGATGAGTGGTTCTCCTCAGAGCAGCAGGTCAGTGATTGGATGCCTTCCCTTTGGATCGAGACATCATCCAAAGTAACTTCCCTGGGATTGAGTGTCCCCACTCATAAATCCTAACAGGCTTGGACAAAGCCATCTCTGCTCCATTAGTAGGTTTTAATAAGGTCTATAATACCAAGTATTCCAAAAAACTGGAAGATAGTTAATGTTGTGTCAACATTCAAAGAAGGACAAACCAAATATAACTGACAGGCTGTTTATAATTTGACATCGATCCAGACAAGGAAAGGTGATATTTTCAGAGGATTCAATTGATAGAGAACCAATGAACAGTTATTAAACTAATGCCAGATATCATGGTTTGATGGAAAATAGATCCAGTGAAACAAAATAATTTTCATCCTCTGATGGTATACAAATCTGTCAGAATAATAAAGGCTTACAAATAAAACACATCAGTATCTGTGAGGCATTTCACTTTGTACTATCCAAAATTCTGATCAAAAACCGATGCTAAAAATAACAAATATGCACCTATTCAAAAGACTGGCTGATTTCAGAGTCATCACCAATGTAGAACCAGGCTCTACTAGCAGTACCTGTATTAAGCGAGTCAATGCAAGAACATGTATTAGCCCAGGAGTGTTCAATACCAAGCTGAGGTGTTTCCTACACGCAGCATTACCAACATCAAAATCAGCTTAAGAGTTTCTGGCCCACCTTTAAATGATATTTTAAAGTCAGAGAGAACACAAGAAAAGATTTACAGTAAGCAACTAAAAGTTCAACATGTTTAATGTGCAGAGAAGCTCCCAGAACAAATTTTACTGCAGTTTCCAAATGCCTCCATTGGAAGAAAAGACCAATATTACTTCAGCTGATGAAGCATAGAAACCCCTCAGCTATGGACAGAGGTTCCAGAAAGAAAGATTAATCCATGGACTAAATTACCAAAGCTAGTCATTCTTTAGCTCTTGATACCAACAGATGAATAAGAGTCAGACACCTTTCCAGAACATATACAACAGCTAAGTACAATTTTGTGTTAGTCACATAGAATTTATTGTCTAAATATATGGTTAGTGCAAGAAGTACCAATGACCTCTGATATACACGAGGATCAGACAAGTTTTTCAACAAACCCTTCTGGTCTTTCTTTGACTGTACAAATTATTTAAAAAAAAAAAAAAGTTAAAAGGTAAAATCCTTAGGCAACAGCTGTATTTTTAATCTTTACAAAAGAAAGTTAACACTAACATTGCCTCAACAGCGAAAAAGGTTTCATTTATACAAATAAAAAAGAAAAAGGAACACCATTCTTCTCTTTCATTTACTGTGTTGTCTTGAATACTTACGGACTGCTTGACTTGCTGTTGCTGACAGGAGGAGAATGAAGTAGAATGCGTCCAGTACAGTACAACATGAAACTGATAACATTATCCTACTTGAATGTCAAGTTTGCTTTGGTAGCGCATGAGTGATATGAAGCCAGAGAAGAGGAGGGGAAAAAAAAAAAAAAAAAAACCTCAGCAACAACAAAAATCCCCAAGACACTTAGGGAAAAAACAACAGCTTAAATGAGCAACTGATCTCAGGGAAGATATCCGAGTCAAATTTAATCATATGCTAAGCAAAAGCAAGCATGTCTCAGGCAAAGTGGATTACCTTTGCAAATGAGCAAGCACTGAAAGAAGAGTTTACTCAGTTCCTTTACACACTCACGGAGTGGAAATACAGCTTGGAAAGGAGCACTATTGATAAGGAAAAAAACCACAGGAGGGGAAGCCCTCAAAAGCAGACAGGAAGGCAGGTGGCAGTATAAACTGGCAGGAAGGCCAGTACTGGATAGAAAAAGATCAGAAATAAAATATCATATGGCTCGAAAAATTTAGCTGTAGGAACAAACCGTACACTAGATTAAGGAGGAAGGTCAGAGCAGAGTTACTAGAGCACTTCACTACTTTCCCTTCTATCAAAAATACACAGGGTTTGTCAAAGTTTGCACAATGTGTCCTGGATCACATACAGGATAAACAGCTTGCCAGGCAAGTGTCTGAATAAAACAAATCTTGCTGTGCTTCTGTTCGTTCAGCACTACTGCCCACATCTGGAGCTGGAAGCGTTACTTTCAGAAATTCCACCAAAATTTCATCTTCAAGGACAAGAGTAGCATCTTTGTCGCTAACTGATGGAATTAATAACACCAAACTACTGCCAAAAATACAGAAAAGCTGCAGTGTCAATGAAGCTGCACTTACGCAAGGAACCTTTGCCCCGCACAAAGTAAAATGCCAAATTCCTTAGAGCTGATGTGACTCAGACATAATCTACTGCTCACTCTGATATGGCTAATAACGAAGAAGGTCTATGAGGAACAAATACATAAGGAATGATAAAATTCTTTACGGAAACCTAAAGACACTAAGATGAACTTGATACTACCTGGTATCCCAATGCTCGAGGAGAAAGTTGCCTGTCCAGGTATCTTGAAAATTCTTTTTATTTTTTTTTTTTTCGGTTTTGAATAACTGAGGTGACCTGTGACTAGATCACTCCTTCTCGTAATAATAGCATGACCTTTACTGAGCAAGCAACATACAGCCATTTCTTCATGGTCCATATTTACCACAGTATGTGACAGTTTACTACAGATGAAGAGCTTGACTAATTACTAATCATCATCTAACCCATTTCACTGATGAGCAGAGTAACTGCTCTTATGTAAATACCATCTATATATACACCAGCTTTTTTAGCAGATGCAATATTCCTTTACACTTCGGAATTCAATGACAACCTGCTTTTTTTTTTTTTTTTTTTTTTTAATATGGACTACTTTGCACTCTTGAAGGGTCACACAAAAACCAGAGAAATTCTTTCCTTATACACATACTCAAAGATTTCTGAATGAACACAGTCTCCTTAAAGTGGCAGATAGCAACAGTACTTTGGGAAGGACTAGCAGCAAAACAACATGATGTTAGAAGAGAAACAACCTAAGGAAAGCCAGAGGCAAACAAAGCACAGTATGCACTGATGAAGGATTCAGAGCTAATGTGAAACTGGCACTGAAGATCTCATGTAACAGTTCCAATTTTTGGTTATAGGTTATAGGATCAGGCCCAAGGATTACAGTCCATATTACTGAAAAGGCAGGAGGCCTTACCCTGTGTCATCTTCTCATAGTAGAAAAGCTCCAAGCTAGAAAAGCATTCACTGGCACTCTCAGTGTACTTTGTGTCCAACTGATCTTTGCTCATTCACTATCACTGCTGTTCACACAAATTGAGCCTTACAAAAGCCACCTAGTCCAATCTGTCACTATTTCTCCATCAGATGAGCACACGGGGGAAATTTCTTTCAGCGTATCTGCACTAGAGAATTTCTCTGGTCCAAAACATCAAGTAGTGGTTTTGCACTCAAACATAAATCATAAGAAACAATACATATTCAAAACTGAAATCTCTTGTGAGAAAATGTTAAAGAGGGTACTGTATGAATGCTTTACAAAAAGCGTATTATTGAATTCATGGGACTGCCAAAACTCTGGATAATTTCACTCCTTGACTGTGCTCTCAAGTTTCAGCAACGTACAAAGAATTCATTTTCACCTTTTAATCTTATGGATTAAATATGTTTAAGAAAAAATTTGGAGCAGAAAAGGGACCTCCCAGTTTATAATTCACATATTAAAGAGGACCTCCTGCCATGAGCAACCATTTCCTCAATGTTGATTTAACAAAATTCATCACTTCAAATACATGGATTATGATGTTTGCACCAAAATAAATGGTTCCCAGTGCAAAAGCTGCCATACTTGATGAAATATGAGGGCAGGTGTTTTTATAGAAAAAACAAATATTATGGAACTCTTAAACAATGAGAAAATTTCAGACTCCACAAATGAAAACCAAGCAGTCTGCAAAGTCCGTTTCTGTGGAAAAGCCTTCCTGTCATTACTACATATTTTGCCTCTTGATTCCATAAAGACTGAATAATCCAAAAGTATCTGAAGAAAATACAATTGATTGCTGATTTCTGAGAGGGGGGGGAAAAGTGTCATTTATTTTTTTCTTTCTTTTTACAATTAGTTTCAAGTGGAAAGCACTATGAAAAAAGAAGCCATGCTTTCTGCTTTTCTGGAAATAATGAAACCTCAATAACCTTTCTACATGTATCCTTAATATATTCTTCAGGTATGATGTTCAACAAAGAGTTAACTGCTTTAATTGTTATAGATGTCAAGGGATTTGAGGGCACCAGGTTGCTCACAAAATGTGCTCAACATTTGGCAGAACTCAATTTTTCTAATACCTCTGAATTTATTTATTAAATCTTTCCATTCTGATTCAGTAGCTAGTAGAAATTGTCGAATTTTAGGGAACAGAATTAATTTGATGTAAAGGCCAAAACCTGGCTACATTTTAAGTAAGAGAAGGGCAGATGAAAGGCACAGTGCAAGAATTATCTTGCCTGTAACAAATATACTGAATGAAAGGCAGTGAAGTCCAAGGAAATGAAGGCACAGGGAAGAAATAACATGTAAGTCTCAAAACAGTTCTTAAAATAAAAAAACATATCAGCACTAGTAGACTTTGCTAATAATGCACAAATATGACTGCCTGTCCTTTCATATTTAATTTTACTGCAATCAAAGTATTCAATAGACTCTCCAAAAGTGACTATCACTTACAAAAACATAGAAAAAAGGAATTAGATGTTTTGCTATGCACAGGCCACTTCTGACTTAACACACTTAACAAGATACATGAGTAAAAGAGATTGAGACAAAAATCAATTTATTCCAACAAGCTCTCCAAGTGGAAAAAATGTCTGACCTTGTTCTTGGGTTTAGCCTCTTAATTAATACTATCTCTAGGGAGACAATAATGCTCGCAAGTCCTGCAACATTAATTTTTTTTTATTGGACAGATTATCTTTTTGAACTGTATAACATCTGCCCATTGATGCAGCCGTCCATGAAATTATTCCTTCATTAAATAAGTACCCTCCTCAAACAATCTACGATATTGAAGTAGTGTTGCTCCTATTACAACATCTGTTAAAACCTAGCCCTCCTTGAAAATAAGAAAACCTCTTTGGAACAGGGGGTCTCAGAACCACTGCAGTTAGGCATCTGCCACCTCACATGAAGCACTGCTGCAAGTACCACACTTCCCAATGAAATAATTGCCAGCACATAACCAATTAAATAGTATTAAAAGAGAGGAGGTCACTCGAGGTTAAATTCTAACATAAATTCCTTTATTAATCAAAATCTGGGGGTGGGGGAGCATAGATGTAGTTGGTAAAAATGCTAGAACCATATTGTAATTGTCCTAAATTAAAACCAGCTCCCTCCTGCTCAAGCCCCATTTAAAGAATGCTGGCATGCTGCCAGCTGAGCTAATTAAAACACTTGCAAATACTGTCCCTACGCACCTTCATCACAGACCTTTCCAGATGAGAAGTCGCAAGCCTGATTCATATCACTATGATCAGACAATGTACTGAGATAGAAAGAAAAGTGCCTAAAGCAAGTGTTTGAAGTCATGTATCTACTAGAGTGCAAGTCAGTAATTCAAGACACCGGAAAATGAGAGCATGAGACCCGGGAGATTTTGAGCTGCCATTCTCTGGTGGTGCCAAATTTCAGAAAGAATCTTACCTCACTTTAGAAATGCTGCATTTTCTCATATTGAAGAATTCCTATTTTTTAAACTAAAAGTACGCTGCAAGTTTTTCAGACGTGGCTTGGAGCAATCAACATTGATGACACTTTGGACAGGTCTAGGTTCGCAGAGAGAACATGGGGCTGAGAAGCATCCTGCCCCATCCCACCTTCAGCCCATCACCCAGTCTTTGGCTCAATAATGAGCACCCAGAATTGGAGGAAATGAGGCGGAAACTAATTTTTGCCACCAAAAAGAATGTCTGTGGACCCGTACCCAAGAGTGGTATCCTCATTATCTAAACTGCTGCCTGGAACAGGACTGTCTTCTCCTAATGGTGTAAAGACACTTTTCACACTGCTTCAGATGTATTACCTAAAAGGTAACAGGATTCTCTATGGAGTTATTATTCTCTATGGAATTATATTAAGAAAGAAGGTTAAAAAGGATTATAATTATATATTCCAAGACTGAGAAAGAGTAAACAGATTCCTCTAATTGAAGGCATATTAGTCTCCAACCCAATTCAACTTTTTCAGTTGCTCATAATTTTATCAAACATTTCTTTTGACTCATTCTCGTTGCCCAAAGGAAAAAATGTTGCTAAATCCAGCTAACATACATATATGTGTAACTGAGTCAACAGCGAATGAGCCATGCAAATGTTTTCCAAGTACCCCAGATCTTACAATTAGGGAAGATTTCAGACCAGTATTATTAACGTGGCTGGGTTTTCTTTGGAATTCTTCTGAATTTAAAAATTCACTCTATAGCTAGGAAAATCAGTTCAGATAAATTAAAATTTACAAAGCTTTGAATTCCACAGTACCCTGGAAAGCTTTAGCAGAGTACCTTTTTCATTCTTCTAATTATTTAAGAATCTCCAACTTCATGATGAATGCCTGTATATTCAGCTATTTCAATAGTTAATGTCTCAGGGGGGAAAAGCATATTTCAAATGTAAATTTAATTCACAATTCTTAACTTTTCAAATGTAAAATCTAAATTAGCCCTAAAAGTTCATAACTTAATTATTTTGTTGTTATTTTACAACATGGGTTGGCATTCACATACTCAAGGCTCTGCTGAATCAGAGAGAGGCT
Organism: Calidris pugnax; assembly: GCF_001431845.1. Taxonomy (NCBI): domain Eukaryota; kingdom Metazoa; phylum Chordata; class Aves; order Charadriiformes; family Scolopacidae; genus Calidris; species Calidris pugnax. The sequence continues at coordinate 113,416 of NW_015090771.1, read as the reverse complement.
TTGGCAGTTCTGGGATTTCAGTCAAAAAACAAAGTTAGCAAAGAGGCAGGCAAGCCCAAGCTAGGAGCTCTTGAGTTGCTGATGAATCCCAGTTTTGAGTCCAAGAGACAAAAAATTGAGATAAAGGTATTCCAAAAGCACAGATATGGACATCAGTTTGTTTTGTAGAGTTTTCCTTTCTCCTATATGCATTTTATTTCCAGGTGCTTACTGATTTTGAAACTGTACAAAAATAAAGCACCCATTTCATATTAGGTCAATTGAAAAAAAACTATCTACATAAATGAAAACATCTCAAGTGATATTTGTCCTTGCTTGTCTTTTCAGGATGTCCAGGATCACAGAATCAGAGCTCTCTATCTGGGAGGGCAACAAAAGCAGTAAAATGAGTCTCACAGTTTAGCTTATACAATGATTTTCTTATGCATGATAAACTTGTGCTGTGTAGAAAAATAAACACTTGAGGCTGATTAAAGAACAACATCACACCTCAAAAAATTTAGCTTAAAATTGTCAAGCAGGATAGAAGACACTAATGAAAAGTATGTTGTAAATTGTTACAGCCAGAGGAATACCTCAGCAAGTAACATCTAAAAGAAGTTACTTGAAAACCTGTGTGCATGTGTTTACTGTATTTTTTAGCCCTTGGATAGCAGCAGTATGTTAACGTATTTGCCTTTTCTCAGCACATTCAGCAGCTCAAAACACTTGATATCAGACACAAATTGTATGTACCACCCGAACAGCATTCAAGAGACAGAAGGATAGGAACCAAGAGCAACTGTTCAAAACGTATTGCCAACTGGCAGCTTTAAAATTACTTTGCTACTACTTTTACTATTAAAAAAAAAACCCACAAACACCAATCAAAAGCTGCATCAAATCTACAGGAGTGTGCTGGAATACCCCAAGCAGCCAGGCCTGGATGTCCCTCTCGCTGGACCTGGGGTTCACATGGGGTCCAGCATACCAACCTCAGGCCTAGGAGGCATGCCTGTAGTTTTAAAAGAGCAAACTAACAACATTCCTATTAAAATGCACATACATGCCTAATACCAACATTATGCCCAGGTACAATACCATTAGTTTTCAGCTCAATGGAAGTCCAAGTATGTTCAAATTCTGACCAACACATCATCTTGACATACGCTTCCTGAAGCTGGCCTTAAATTGCACTTGCACACTTACCACTCACGTAGCTATTATTGTAGCATTATTTCTGATATTAGTTTTATACTTCATCTCTGAGAAGAAAAAATTAAACTTTGGGGTGATAAATATGAATCACACTTGTGCTGGAACAAAGTCTTCCTCCAGGACAGGGAGGGAAGGAGAGAAGAGTAGCAGACTGGAGTTCTCCCATCCTCTACCGAATCACATTTGGTAACTCAGGGACAGGTTCCACGAGTGCTATGCATGAACAAACTCATCTGGGAGGGCAAGGGCACTTCTACAAGGGCATGCAGTTGAAGCAGAAAATGCCTAGGCACGTATGATGGTGGACAAGCTGAACTTGAGCAAGCCTTCAAATGCCTGTTGAGTATAGGAGGTATTTTTAGATTTCTTTACAAACTGAAACGAGTAGTTCCAAAAGCTTGAAAATGGATTATTTAATTTCATTTTATTTTTCCTGGCATTTTATTGCAAACACTCTTAAGACTGTTTTCAGGTTAAAAAAAACAAGCGAAGGGAAAATGCACAGGTTAGAGTTCACTGTTCTTGAAATTTAGCCCAGAATTGCTAAGTGTTAATCTCTGGAAGAAAAGCAAACTAATTCTGTAAGAGTGTCTCTGATTTTAGGCCATACGACCTGTTTCTCACATCTCTCATGGATTTCATATAGTTCTTGACAATATACTATTTGCACAAAATCCCAGGAAGATTTTATTCATTAAATCTAATGACTGTAGCAAACTCTTCTCTCTTAATAAGCTTTCAAGAGCACATGCCAATAGCAGCATTCCTGATCTACTAGCTACTGATTTAATGTGGTTATGGCAGCTGAAATTTTGCTTCTCAAACACAAGCAAGAACAATACATTAAAATCTGCTTAGGAAAGAAAACAGTAATTGAAAACGGGGCTTTTCATATTAACAACTAGTCAATGTTCCTTAAACCTCAGTAAAATTGTTCAAGTGTATAATAATGTCACAAGTGAACATTTTGAAATATAGGCTGCACATCACATCTCATTTTCCAAGTAATTTGTATAGGTGGTTCACAAGTCATGATTCTGTGTGATATTCTCCACTTACACACTAAATGGAACGTGTTTTGTTTCTAATTGACAATTATTATTTGCTTATATTTGCTGACAGAGACAAATAGAGGAAAGGTCTTGTTCTTTCTTCACTAACCTGTTTAACCTTCTGCAAAACATACTAAAGCTTGTTATGTTTGTTGCAATATTAGAACAGGTATTAGAGCGGATGCTTCGGGAAGCTACACTAATAATTCAGCTATATACACAGGGATGAACACAAGGGACCTCAGTCACTGCAGGGGGGGAACATTTTCTGCAGGACACCCCAAACTCCACAGTTCAGGCTCTCTATTAACGTGTGCCTTTCAGCTTCTCCTGCATAGAGCCCACCACGGTTCTCATTCCCAGCCACCCTCAGCCTACGAAAACACAGTGCTTAAGCCAAAGGCTCCTCATCTTTTTGATACTTTTTTTTTTTCCCCTTTAAAAATACAGTTTTCGACTTTGAAGGCTGCTTTGTTCCCAGCTCCCCAGTGGGGGGAAGCCCTTCAGTGCCTCTTGGCCGAGCAGTAGATGTGACACGCTGTGTGCCCCTCAGGTTATAACACTGATGAAGGAACTGGCCAAAGCCCACCATGGTTAAAAGCATTTGAACTTCCTTTCTCTGTGGGACAAGGCAAATCAGTAGCATCCATCTCCACCTCACTATCTGTGAAAGGACTCAGATTGTCAGGCAGCTGAAACCTCTGCATTTTCCTCTACCCATCTCCACCTCCTGCCAAAAAAAACCCCAAAAATAAAAGAAAGAAAAGGAAAGACTATGAAACAGTATCGGTATTTGACATATTTGAAATTAGGGTTGATCTGTAAGTTGATCCTTACATGTAGACCTTCGCTGAGTCTTTCCAGGTCAGTGGAGGACTTGGATAAAGAGTTACATCCATCTAAAACAGCGGCAAGATCAGTGTAAGATGCACAGCCATGAGCACCCAACAAAGCTGTGCAAGATGTTTACCAGCAAACTCCCCAAGCCAAAGAAGAGTAGGTGAAGGGACAATTTCTCTCAATTGTCACAGCTCTTAAACAACATGGCACAAGAAGTGGAAAAAGGGTTACACTGTCTGATCCTGCACCGTGCTAGGAATTGGCATCTTGTAGGGCAAGGAGTAGCAGCTTCTACCTTTCTGACAAGGGTTTCCTGAAAACACGTGTGTGCACCAGCAGCATACAGCCCTCCTGCAATAAGCCTCCTACATCTGGCCCAAATTTAGAGGCGCTGACCCCACAAAGATGAAGCAAACATCCTCCAAGCCTCACAGACTAATCCTTACCCTTTCTGTTCCAAACCCAAAGCACATTTGTCGACCCTGCTCTCTCAAACAAAAAGGTGTACAACCATGTTTATACTTAATGCAAGAACTGAGTAAATAGAAGAACCTTAAATTTGTCAAAATGACATGCTGCCATAAAGTCTTCTAGAAAGATGCCTATGTATACAGTCAAACTTTTGCTCGATGTGGAGATAAGTAAAGGGTACTTCCTAAAACAAAAGCAGACTATTCATATTAAACTGCTTCTTTTCAGATTAAGAGGTGAGGAAGGTTCTATTTTAAGAGTTATTTTGAAAACCCCAAAACATAGAAGACGTCAAGTATATTTTTTTATTATTATTTTCTATTACACCCAAGGCCCTATCATTCAAATTAAAGATAAATATTGTCATTCTAGTTCACTGCTATTATGCCAGCTATTTTTCCCCCCTACAATCACTATCCTTTTTTTTCCACCCTTTATGGCCGCGGTGCAAAAACACAACTGCCACAGAAGGTCGGCGCCGTGCACAAAGCCAGTACTGAATCGGACTCGTGGGCCCAATCTCCTGCACTGTGGTGCCTTTCTGAAAGGCAGCGTGCAGCTCGGCCTGCAATGTTGTGCTTGGATGCTGTACAGGTCTCCAAAGAAAAAGAAAAAAAAAACAAAACAAAAAACCCACCAAAAACCAAAAAAAAAGCCCACCTTGTTTTCATTCCAGCCATGTTTACATAAAGACTCTAAAGATCCCCACTGGCAGGTTATTTCTAACCCCCGGCCTCCTTCCCACCCCCCGTGCCCCTCTCCAGGCCAGCCCCCACTGTAACAACCTGCCATTCTCCACAGTGGTGAGGGTTGGACATCTGGCTGTAAACTGCTGCTGCTGCTGCACGCTCCCAGCCCTAACTACTTATCCTAGCTGGGAAAGGAAGGCAGAAATGGTGAACTGCATCTAAGCTCAACCCCATTGGCCTGGCAGTTTTTTTTTGTTACAGCATCATCACTTGGCACGTAGGCACAACTGGCCAACAAACCCGTTTTTAGCTGAAGTAATGTTTGTGGTGAATTAGCCAGTATTTATCTGACTGACTCTAATATGGGTCATTGAACTTTACCCAGCTGGTTCTTCACAACACTGAGTGAAGCACAACCTGGCAGTCTGCGGTTACTCGGATATTGTACATCACTCACAGCCCTGAAGACAGTGAAGAAGTACATTTCCTACAAGCTCCTCGGGGCAGGGGCTGTGGTTTCACCTCGTATTGTAGGGTACCCTAAGCAGTGCAGAAAGGATGCCCTGGGGCAGCAGATCTAGGCATTTGTGCATCAGCATAAATGATAAATAATAAGAAAAAGCAAAACAATCCCTGTTTTCACATGCCCTGCTGCAAGTATGCTTAATCAGCCAGGATAGCCAGAAGTGCAGATTTAATCAGCAGAAAAAGACTTACGCCAGCTGATGAGGTCTGCTGTGGCTTCTGCTCATCACTGGGCACAGGCTGCATAGAGCAAGGAAGCTGTTTCAAGTAACACTTATAAAGATGTACTTCAAATTTGTGAGTGAGCCCAACAGCACACTGAATAAACTAACACTTCTGGTATTTTAAGGACTGATTCTGTGCCCCACTGATGCCCAGAGGAATTTCACCACGTCTTAAGGCCATTACATCTGGCCCTCATCCCCTCAGGTGACAACTGCACTGTACCTCTCCATCTGGGTGAGGCACAGGCAAATGCCACGTTCCACATGCCTTGAGTTTTGTAGCTTGTGTTTTAAACTATTTTATGCATTATCAAAGCAGCAGAAATTGTTTGGAGGATGCACTTGAAAGAAGTTTAAACTCTTCAAGATAAATACCTGACTTTCTGTCCTAAACTTCAGAAAACAAAAGCACTTCCCCTCATGTCCTAGCACAGCATACATTGGGATTTGGGTTTGTTTGGAGTTTTTTTTTGTTTGCTTCATTATTTTTAAAACTTTTTTTTCCACTTCACATATTTGAACAAGATGAAATCCTCACAGCTATTTTTATTTACTTTGCTCCAGCAGCACTTACCAAGCTGCCAGCCCCTTATCCCTGAGCAGTTAATGCCAAACTAGCTGGAAGCCTGAGATCCTAAAGCACTCCGTGAGCACTACGTTTTACAGGTAGCCCTTACAGACCTACACAAATCCTTAGCCCAGCCTATGTGCCCACTCTAATAGACCATAGTCCCATGTACATCTATTCCTGAATAGATTAAATATTCACACATATAACATTGGTAATTTGATCTTACATTAAAACATGTTTCTTAGGAGGCATTTGTAACAGAAATCACCTTTCCAGGGCTTTTAACTTCACAGGAGGTTTATTTTTATGCTTTTAGTCCATTAATACGTTGCCAAGGAACAATCTTGCGTTGCTTATATTAAAAGCTGTTAACTTTTTATCTGAAATGGATGTTTAAGATTCTTAAACTATGAAGCAATAATGGGTATATTTGCAAAAATCCCAAATTCTTGCAGACTAAACTGCCCCGCTGAGTCACCTACGCTTTCCTTCTAATGTATCTTTTGTGAAAAGTTTGGGCCAGAGGCACTGTATCTGAGCCTGGTGCAAACTGTCACATACATTGTTGGTATTATCTATGAACTTGCATCAGCAATAACATCCCAGAAAGAGCTATAAACATTTCAAACTTCTGTGCTCCTTAACAAGGGAATGTAACTACTGCTAGGACATAAATATCCCCTACTTTTGCCTCGTGCACAAATCCAACAGACATCTACTTCACACACCTATTCCATCTTTACTGCAGTCTTTATCTTCACCTTTACACGTTCCTGACACACTAATTTGTCACAGGACATTGTTGGAAGGCTGTCTGATGGAAAGAACAAATACAGACTGAAGCTGTTTCAAGACCAAAAGGCAATGTTTGTTGTCTGGATCAGGCCAGCTTTCACCAAGCACTTTTTTCCCCTCTACCAACCAGGACAATGCAACCTCTATCAATGCTGACATTGAAGGATTTGGCTCAGAGTGGAAAGGTCTTTCACTGTTCTTATGAAATAAAGGGCTTTGACACTTTGGGGAGGATTGTTGAGACTAAGAAACTCTTTTGAACTTTCCTGGGTTCTCGCTGCTTCCTTTCCCATGCTGCTGACAGAAACATATTACAATTAAGACTATTGTGGACAGAAACCAGCTACGACAAACCTGACAGGACTCACCTGCCAAAGATTTGCCAGGTTCAGAGCAGTTCCACCAACCAACAACACACAAGTCATTACTGCCTCAAACTGATGCAAGTCGCTAGGCACAACTAAACCGAGATGAAGGCCATTCTATGCAGGAAACTTCTACTTTGAATGTCTGTCTCTCCCTTATACTCCACTGTACAGCAAGTCTTGCACTACCAGGAAGACGATTAAATAAACTAGTAGGCTTTTCAGACTTTATAATTTAGATGAGAAAGAGTTTTAGCAATGTCAAGGAGCAGATGTCCTACGAAGAAAAACAACAGAAATCTCTTACTATGGATTTATGTTTGTTTTCTGGCAGAAACATTAACTCAAAAGCTGCTCTCCTTCAAAAAGAAAAAGTTGATGCTGCCAATTTGACAAGAAAGAATATTCACATAAAGTTTTGCAGTATTTATTTCTTACAACACATTTTGCTATTGCCTAGTTTGTATGTTAATTGACATCTAAGTCAATTAAGTTCTATACCCATCCTGTGATTTATTTTTGGTTGGCTGGGGGTTTTATTTCCAGTTTTTCTTTTCACACCCCTTCTTGAAGGACCTCCTTTTTTTTTGGACAGTCCCATGGTTTTCAAAGGCACAAGCAGTATCCTTTATCTCAGCATGGCCACAGGCATAAAGCGTAACTATGGCTGACATCAAAGACCAATACAAGATTTAAAAATGCAGCTATGAATATTGTAAAGAACAGGGAGACTAAAAGGAAGCAAGAAGCTTTCCACTGGATTAAATGTCACTGTGGTACATGCCTATGCTGTGTAATACAGTAATGAACATTAGGCATTCAGGGATACGGGTACAGTAAATCCAGTAAATTTAAAACTTGAAGAAACACGAGTCTTGCTATACAAATTTGCCACTCAACCACTGAGGATATTGAACAGAATATTCTTTCCAAGACCAATATTTCATTTTTGCTGTCTCTGCAGCCTTTATATTCAAGTTTCAAGCTCTCAACTTCATTATTTTGCTGGTGTTCAACTTTATAACTTTCTGTTGTACCATCTCTTTGGATGTGTGCTTCAGATGCTTTGAAGACAGCACCCAAACACTTGCTTTAAGAACTTCAGCTGTTACAGACATACTGCAAATGCTCTTTCTTTGTTGGCTGTGAAATAATAACCAAACCAAGAAAACTACACCTATCTTAACCAAGCTAATAACAAGAAAACACACATGCTATGTTTGGGAGCTCATTAGCAAAAAACACAGACATACAGACATTCCCTTACACAAAACCTCTTTCACCAGCATCAGATATAGAATACTTTCTGCATTTGTCACCTTTCAGGTCTGAGTTTCCAGCACGCTCCTTGTTATACGCAATTAGCCCTATGCCAAGGTTTGGTACATTTCGTAATAAATCCCTGACCACATTTGCTTCAGGCTTGGCAGCTCTGGAAAGGCTCTATTCATCGGGGCAGCAGCAAGCCACAGGACTCACCACACCACACAACTCACTCGCAGAATTCCAGCACGCTACAGATTTCAACAAGCCATCCCCTCCCTCCTCCTCTCAAACAGCCTGACATATGACTGTGATTAAGTAGGATATGAAAAAGCTCCAATCAATTTTTCTCTTTTTCATCCCTCACCTCCCTCTTTCCACCTCTTTTCCCTTCAGACACCCCACCCATCCCCCCCAAGAAAACCCTCCCTTCTCTCCCAGCACTGCATGTTAGGTAGGAATCCTTTTTTTTTTTTTTTTTTTTTTCTCTTATCCCGGTCTGTTCCGTGGTCCTCTCTCCTCTCCCGACCACCCCAACAGGAGATTGGGGGTTTATTTTTTGGGGGGTGGGGGGCACACAGGACATCAGCACCCACCCCCCCCCATGGCTCAGGTCCCCAGAGTGGTCCTTCCCCCCCCCCCCCCCCCAAAAAACCCCCCCCTTCCCCCCCAGCCCCGCATTTTAGGGAGGAACCCTTTTTTTTTTTTTTTTTTTCTTTTTTGCCTGTATTTAAAACAGTAACCATCTGTTACTTTGCAGGAAGGCTGTCTCTCCTTCTCAGGTTTCTTCAGCTTCACAGCACTACCCTCAGATGGCAGAGCACAAGGCCAGCTCTAGGCTGGGAAAGCTCTTCGTGAGGCCCCTGAGAAGAACAGCAAAACCAACAGCAGCAGGAACAACCATCGAGCCGCCTGTTCATGGACAATGCAAAAAAAAACCAAAATAAAAAAACACCAAAACTTACATTTTCCACCCATCTACAATGACAAAGAGGTTGCTGGGAAAGGCACCAGGAAAGCATGTTTCATAGTCCCACCAGGAAGAGTATGAGGGGGAAAGTAGTTATCTACATAGTACCCGTACTGGATTTCTCTTCAAACTGCACTGTAGGTCATGCTTGTTGGCAACACTGGCATAGTCCATTTCTGGCATCAAAAAACCCATTCAGAAGAGAGCAGAGCTCTGGGTAAAGAGGACTCATCATACTTACTGGCAACAATGCAACTAGGTCTCAAATGAGGCCTAGTTTTAACTAAGAAATGATGAAAAACCTCTGGTAACTCATTAAAATATCTCATTTTTCATAGAAGGGAACCCCCAATGTCAGACTAGTAGATAGTTTGATTCAGGCTACCTGTACAATACCTTCCAGCAGTGCCAAAGCACCTTTGCACGTACTTCAATTCTGCTTTCAGCTCCAGGCACATATTCCACAAGCTTCATCTTTCTCAGCAACTTGTGCCTTCCGCTTAACAAACTGCCACAGAAATAACTGGGACATTGCTAAGCTGCGACACCTCCAACATCCCTCCTTGTCAGGCAAAAGATTGACAAAATGACATTTAGAGGGCACAAACTAAGGTCCAAAGAAGAACTGTAGCTCAAGGGTGCAGTCAAGAAAAAAGACACAGCACGTTGTAGTAACAGGTCATGTTTTCTGCCGATCTGACTTCTCCTGGAGTCCCTTCTTTCGGGATCCATCCTTCCCAGAGAACCTTCCCTCTACCAGAACCCTGTTCACGTCAAAGCCTGTATCCAAATTACAGTACCCCCTTTCAACACGATAAAGCATAAAATCATGCTGCAGCTGACTACACCCAAAGGCAAAACCTAATGAGAAACTAAAAGAGAAATTAAACCAGAACTTTATCTAATTACTATCTTTGCCTTGTTAACCTACCCTTTACCTTGCCAAAACACTAACCTAAATATGCATCCTAATTTTATGTCATCACCTTGCTCGCCTGAAGCCACTGAATACCAGAATCCACAGTGAGATTTCCTCAGATTTTTTCTTTTCTTCTTAATTCATTTTTTACTGAATCCAGGACTTAAAAAATAGTAGAACAACTGCCTATGGCACAGTGAACTCCGACAATACTCTTCATCAAACTGTGGCAGCCATGGAACGTATTTGATTCATCTAAAGACAAGACAGACTTGTCTGAGACTTTTAAAGCAATGTAGCCGGTGCCTAATCTCCTTTCAAAAAGCTGAGTTCACCTTCTCCTCAAGTAGTGCCTGTTCATGCATCCCAGATCAGTTTCTTACAGTGAGGACACAGTTTCATTCACGACTTTTGGAGAACTTAATTGCACAGCATCACATTGTGTTTCCAAGGTTCCTATTTACCTCAACACGAAGCACCGCTGTAACGGGATCAAAAGCTGAAAGATTATTTAATAAAACAACAAGGCTAAATTTACACATTGCCTTGTGTAATGTGTAATGTGTACACATCCTTCAGGAGTTCTTACACAGCTCTCTCCTGATTACTCCATGACTGTGTACACATGGCCCCCGGACAGAACAGTACTTCAGCATCCCCAAAAGCCCTTTGTGAGTACAGAGGTGGGTATCTGAAGTTCTACTAAGTTACTAAAGATTTCCAAACACACACGGACCGTTCCTTTGTTAATAAAAGTGAGAAAAATTGGAGTCAGGGTTTTCCTACAACTTGCTCTTATCACTGACTATTAGTCTTGCTTCTAAATTTACCGAACCTTTCACAGGCAGTAGAGAAGGGTATATGTTTTACACGTATATGTATGAATGGTACCAGCCCCACCTCAGAGCCAAAAACCATGATTTTCCCAGAAAGTCCAATCCATCTGTTTTTACAAATACATACACTTAACTTTAATCTAAGCACTATTTACAGAAATGCATACAGACATAAAAGGGCATAATAAATTAATAGCTCACAAGAGGCAACAATGACAAATGACAGATCTTACTCTCCTTTCCAAAGCACTGGCGCAAGGGAACACAGCAGATAAAATTACCTAAGTTGACTTTCCATGTTTCTGTTAAACCAAAACTTTGGTGTATTCTGAACTGTCTGTGTGATGTTTCCCAGCTGGAAGACATAAGCTTTCCTAAACAATTCAGGACTTTAACGTGACCTTACAGCCGTCATCTTCCTTCATACAGCCAAGGGATATGCTTGTTAGTTTATGTAGGCTTTATCTTATCCATCAAATTCTCCTGCCTGAGCGCTGATGTTGCCTACTTGTGGCTGTACCGTCAACAGAGCTTGCAAAAACCTCTCCAGTAATCTGACTCCTGGGCATGGACAAGCCAGTAAAACTGTGAAAAGCAGTTGTGCAAAACCCTTCACGGGTAATTACTGTACGAATTAAATGCTCCCAAGTAGACAGATATACTCTATAAATTGGTTTAGATCCACACGTTTGTCCTTTTCTTTGATGAAAATTGTTACCAGTGATTATTTGGTGCTCCCACATTTGTACATATGAATGATGGTTGTTACCTGAGTCACAGCTACAAGTACAGGGGCAAAACAAGACAATGCTCAAACTCTTGACACTGCTGCAGCTGCAGGTAAATGTCAAATCTTGAGAGCTTATGTTCAGTGCATTTATTGACATAAAGATGCTGGATCGTGAGTTATAAAATTGATAAATGAAAGTGCGGTTTCTTCTCTAACCCAGATAAAACCCACTGTCATTCACCAGAGCTTTTCACCTCCCACATCTCATGTTGCAGGGATCACTTACTGAAATCTGCATAGGCTTTTCTATTCACTTATCCGGGACTGTAATGTGATTATACATGGAAGAACAGCATGTGTGCATATGCACTTGTGACTGAGACATGACAATTATTTCTTCTCACATAAGTTTCTCTTTTTTCCCCTCCATGAATTACCTTCTCCCAACACATTTCCTAGGCGATCACCTCTTTTCTTAGGATTGAGCTGTTTATTTTCATCATTCTGCATTTCTCTCCAACAAACTTCTACCAACCCCATGCCTGCTAAAAGCCCACAAGCTGTCCGAAATTTGAAAATACTAACAAATATCTAGAAAGAAACTAAAACAAAGAATGCAACTTTTAACCCTTTATTGATAAGACTTCCTCATATGAAATATTACTGCACTATCGTCTGCTCTGAGGGTGCAATTACAAACACATTTATTCCAATAAGGCCAGTATTCTCTGTCCAGTAACAAATTTTATGACATTTCTGTGTCAGCTACATATTCCTGAGTCCAGGTTTCAGTTCACCATGACGCCAGTTATGCTGATAAAATCATGCCATAGACCTCTGATAAATTCCCATTTTAAAAAATAGTATCCTTCTATCATACAGTACGACTCATATTTATGAAAAGTGGTTACATCATGGCAAGGAAGAGCACACGTTTTCTGTGGGAGGAGAGCTTGGGGGAAGGGAGAAGAGAAAGCAGCCTGTTGTGGAAAATCCTCTTTGCAACATGAGAAAAGAAATCACCTCAAATTATACCCTGACAAGAACTATTTTTTTCAGATTACAGCCCAATTTACTTCAATACAGCTCATATGTTTAATAATACGAAGTTATTAATATACTACCATTTAGTAGTAGTAGTAATAATTGTAACTTGTGGTTCACTGAGATGGTAAAGGCAGTTTTTGGGTGCTCAGTACCTATAAAAGCAGCAGAAGTTCATGACAAAAAAAAAAAGCTGAACTGGTACCAAGCCATTCTGCTGATACAAATAAATTTTTAAAAAAAATTTTTTTTGAAAGTAATTTTATCTTGGTAGATTTTGTGCCAGATCAGGTATCATCCTTCTTCCTGCAGCTGGTATGAGGCAGCTATAAATACCTCATTATGTGCTGCTGCCAAGCTGACAAAAATGCGAGCAAGTTCTCACATCTGACCTGGTTCAAATTCAGATGGCTTGGCCGACAGATACTGATGGTCACGGCCTCACAGGGTAACAGCTCGACTGTCACAACACCCAGGGCTCGCTCACCAGTGTCTGGGATCAATACAAAGACTTCCACAATTTGCTACCATGGCATTTTCGCTGCAATAGCAATTTATTCTTATTTAAAGATACGTAAAGGAGTGAAGTTTCCACTCGTTACTGAAAATTTGGAAAAAAAAAAAAAAATCTTATCACGCTTAATCAAAATCTTTTGGCAAATTTGAAAGTCTTAGATCTCATGGAAAACTTCCAATTTACTTCAGTGGGGTATTGATTGGGCCTTTAATCTCCTACCTGTAGCTCGTTCAGCTCCATCTTAAACTCAATAAAATCCTGCCAATTTACCATGTCACGTCATAATAAACTGTGCTTTTTAACTGAAGCTAACTGAAAGCTGGAGCTTTTGATGAGTACTTGCAATTACATTTTCATTTCCCTTCGTCGACTATGCACACAAGTGCTGTAAATCTCTATCATTTTAAATAAGGTCTTCAAGGGTAATTTTGGCAGCCAAACAGGAGCACACATCATGTTTGAAGTACTCTACAATCCTTTTTTTCTTTTTCTTTTAGCTTTTTTTTTTTTTTTTTTCAAATCTTTTGGACTCAGATCTGAAAGTCTCAAACAAATTCATTGCTCACCTATCTCAGATGACATTTTAATTGTAGCTTTTAACTACACGTAGGCTAATGGAGGAAAACTGAGCAGAAAGTTCTTTGAGTATGCATTCAGATGGAGAGACTTTACTGAGAGAATTCATTTTGCACTGCCAAACTTTATATTAATGTGATACCTATAAATACTGTTGAATGAAATTGGGGAAAAAATCCTTTAAAATAAACTATGGATTTCAGAGGGTTTGCTTTTGAAACTTTACTTGCAGCATATAAGCACTTAAAATCCAAATGTAATTTCATAATTCATGGTGTTATGGAAACAACTTCCCAAATATCCATGTCTGCCACCTCTTATTGTTTAAGGTTTTATTTTATTCTGTCAAAAAATTCTTATATATATATAGATATATATATTCCCAGAGCTAGAAATTCTAAGACTTTCCTAGCTACTTGTTTTGCTTTCAGCCATTAACAAATGTATTCTCTCCCAGTTAATATTGTGACCTTCATAAAAGATGTTCTCTAGGTGGTCTTTATACACAAAGCCTCACCGACAATATTTACATTTGTAGAAAGGTTTTAAAAGCACAGAAGAACAGCATGCAAAGAGGGAAGTGGAATTCCCACACTTCACAGCTACATGAAACAAAAAGGAAGTGAGAAACGTCTGCTTACCATCCTGAAGCTCTCTCAAAATGGTACTACATTTGCTAAGCTTCTTCCTTCTCCTTTCTAACACTAATGTTTAGTGCAATTCTTTGTAAGTCTATAAACATGAGAGAGATGTGTGGAATAACAGTATTCATAGGTTTCATGTGTTTGTTGGTGTTTTAGACAGGTATGCTTTATTTTGAGAAAATTTGCATCACTGCAGAAACCTTGACCTTTCAGCTTTGACAAAATAAGTAGACACTTTCTGTTGTTGCTGCTTTGCAACATTCATTGCATTTAGTTTTTCCTTCTTATGAATGATGACATTTATAACAAACATAACTAGCTAAATGCAGCTGGAAAGCCACTAAAGTTAAAAAAAAAAGAAGTATGAATTGCCTATTACATCTGCTTTTCATAACAAAGGGCTACAAAGACTATATTGAACATTCATTCCCATTTATCTAACCTGATATTCCCAAAATGGAAGCCCAACATCTAACTTCAAAAACTACAAGGGTTCTTAGAGGCATAAAAAAAGAAATCAAAATGAAATGGGAAAACACATGCTGCAGAAAATGTATATTAAATTAAATAAGTAAATAAAAATATTTTATCATTAAAACTTACAGGAAGCAAGTATATAAGTACTCAATTTTGGCAACTACTTAAAGTAAAATACCTATTTGAAGATTAAGACATTTGAGGACTTTGATATCTGATCACCAAGAAAATTCTTTGTTAGATGAAAGTGTGAAACCATGCATCTACATTAAAAACTCTAAGGAAGAGATCTGCATCATGCATATTCCTGCAAAAACTGAAAGGCAGAATAACTGGAACTGCAAAAATATGGTTCTAGGACACAACCATGCAAACTAACAGAAAAAACACACAGTAACATTAGAGGACAGCGCTATCAATGATGCTCCACCACCCACTGCCAACAACGGGTGCCTTTCTACTGACCTTGGTGAGATGGAGATGAGAACGTATTACGTGTAAGCCCTTGCTGCACAAAGGTCTCCAACTATGGAGACCTGCACCCAATTATTTAAAATATACATTTTCTGTTGAGAAATGTAAACATGAAGGCATGCCTATTAGAGCAGAGAGCAATGACTTATACATTTAACCAAAGACAAAGGCTTGGAATTACAGTTTCAGACTGCACTGAAAACTTGACAACTAGTATTAAAACAGTGCAGAAGATCAGTACAAAGTAAATTCATCCAGGAGTCTGATTTGAATACCCATAATAATTCCTTTTCTCAAGCCACTAAAATCTGTTCTTGTCAGGGCTGTATTTCTTCACACAGGTTAAAAAAGAAATAAAAAATATTTTTTTTCACTGTAGCTATGAATCTGGTATATTTTACAAAACCAATGACCATAGGATGTTAAAAAAGTTATCTAGAATTTAGTGGAAAGTTCTAACTACATTTTAAGATATTCTATAAAGCCTAAAAACTCCTTAAATCAACATGAGTTCTCCAGGCTGAAAGACTAAAAGCTGTCTTCTAACTTAGAAAGCAGTTGATTCATTCACAAAATACTCTACTTTATACTAGAAATTTTATGGAAATTGCCAGAAAGGTCTGGTATCTAAAAGGACCATTTACTACAATTTTTTTGTAATTCATGTCATCTTGACTTCCCAACCATAATATCCTACTTTGAGCAAGGCATGAAACTTTAAAAACTTATATGAATTTATAGTCCTAAATCCTATTATATTTGTGGGGAAATTGGCACTTGATTTTTGTAGACCTTCTGAAAAATCTAGAAATAGATATTTATATATTAATTCCAGCAGCATTAGGCTTCACATGTAGCTAAATAACTTATTCCAGAAGGAAGATGCTTGAACCTAAAACAGAATATATTGCCTGATTAGGGATTTGTTATTTGATCCTAAAAACTCACTCAGGAAATGTAAAAAGTTTGTTTGCTATCTAGCTGTATTTAAAAATCTTATAAAGCTTTTTGTAAATTTTTTGTATCTGCAATATATAAAATAAATATAAATACAGACATTATAAGCAGAACAACCTGTATATACAACTGGACAAAAAACACTATGAGTTTCCCTTTTTTCTTCCCCTCAAAGCTGATACTTGTCTCAAAAACAGAAAACAAAGTACTGCTTACAAAAAGGCAAATACAGATTTATTTAAACAACACCGTAAAAAAGCGAAGTAGACTACAACTCACCTTTGACAGCACATTACAGCCAAGCTAAAGTTGTTTGTTTAATCTTTCCTAATAAAAGTAATAAAGACCAACTCACCAAGAAAGCTTATTGCTCTCAGAAAGTGCTATGTTTTTGAGAGCTGTTTGCTACTTGTAAATTCTATTGTTATTACTAGCGCTATTTTTCAAAAAATTGTAACATCATATCATGCATTGTATAAGACCCACAAGCTATGGGACACTGTCAAATATTTATCTTCTTTCGAGTCATGCCAAAATAACTACCAGAGAACTGGTGAGAGTCGTGACTTATGTGAACCTGCTCATAAACTGCTGAGAACCTCACCGTTTCTAACCATCTTTTTATGGACTTACAGACAGGCTAATATTACAGTCTTGATTTAACATATTTGTATACGGTGCCCTTTCCATATGGCATATTTGTATCCTGTCAGCAATTGCCTCCCTGAGCCCTTGAGACAGGGAAAAAACCCCACATTAAAGAATGAACATTCCATCAAGTCTCAGGATTTAAAAAAACAGCCAAAAAACCAAGTCCCTTTCTCTATTCAGTCTCAGGATCAGTCTCTCCTCCAGCTGCATTTTAAGCAAGCATGATTTTGGTCTTCATTCCTCAAGTCTGAACAACTGAGTTTTTTTCCTGGAACTTAAGCTAAATTAATGACTAACACTATCACCATCAAAACAATTCCCCCCCCACACCATCTTCCAGTTCCTTCGTATTAATCTTAAGGACAGTCATAAAGCTGCAAAGAAAGAGACAGAACACTCAATGGCTTTTAAACAAATGCTGCCACATTTTAAACACGTGCGTGTTTGCAAAAGCTCTAAGCCTCTATTGCTCAAACCACTTGTGGTTTCTCAGCACTTCTTTTTTTGAATGATTGTGTCTTTATAAAATAAACATGTTCAAGCCTAAATTACTGGCGTGTCTGTTGGGAATAATTATAAAATTAGCTCGTTCTAATTTACACTTGCGGGTTTTAAAAACATAACCAAATACCATAGTGAGTCTCCTGGTGAAACCAAAGCCTGGCATGTCAAACATGGTTTAGATCATGCACATGGACTTTGATTTTCTCAGTGCAGCAGTCTGATCTCTCTACAGCAGGCTTAGTCCTTTGGGTTTGTCTCCTGATTCTCCAAATAAGTACTCCCATTTGTAGGTCTCCAGAGACGCTCCTACTCATTCAACATGCCAATAGGCTGTATGATATATTATACAAATAATTCCATTCTAGACAGAAAGCTGTGATTATCAAAATGTGGTCTCTTAATGCATACCTTCAGTAGTTTGCAATATGTTCAGCCATAACACAGAGAGGAGTTTTGGCCGCTGAATATCTCCGTGTCCCAAATACGATGGAGGGATGTGCTAAGGTTTCGACTATATTACCTAGGGACGTATTTAAGGTCTAGTCAGCAGTAGTCAAGACAGCAACACGTGATTTATTTTAACTGCGTCCTTCAGTCCCACTGATTTCTGTGATCTAAATTATGCTTTTCCAGGAAGAGAAATTATCACATTATCACAATGCTTCTATTGTACTGCCCTGGCGCAACATATTACATTTTTGTGCATTAGGTAGTCATGACTGCAGATAATAATTTACAGGGAACTGCAGCCATCAGCGTATTTCCAAAGTGTTTTCTGCTATTCTAGTAGACAACACTTCTTGACACAGTCAGTTATTTTAATGCTAATATGTCAGTATTCAACTAAAATAGTCTCAGTCAGCTCTAGTCAACTTGAGCAGACCAAAATCTTACTCCCTTTCCTCCTCTTTTCCTCTGGACTTACCACCCTACACCCTTTCAGCAGTGGATTTGCAACTCCATAGATCCACAAGATGTGCATTCATAATGAAAATTATTCATTATTTCCCAAGATGTCACAGGCTAGTTTCCACTCCCAGTGGCTAGAGCAACTTCTGTTTGGCATTTCACAGCGTCCAAGGCCAGGGGAGACACAAATCGTACTTTCTGTACCAAGATAAGGTGCTTTTAGTTTCCGTGTTTACATCCTGCTTGTGATCCCTCAAGGCTGCAAAGGTTACATTACCCTGCCCTTGCCACCACAACTTGCTTTACCTTATTTTCATCTTTTCATAAATACCTGAAGAAGTGGGGTTTTTTTTAAATCACATTACAGCTAAAACTTTGGCCAGCAACTTCTCCATGAATAGTCTTTGGTTTCAAACTTTTGTGTCACCTTTCTCAAGAACTGTTAATTCTCCTTCCTCTACTTTAGGGGTTTTTTATAGTTTTTTTGTACTATTTCTCCTGCTTCTTCCCCTCCTGCAATAGAAATACATCACAACAGAATCTCATTCCCAACCTATCCCAAACTTCAGTCCTTACAGGTCTAGCATCTACCATCAACCCCTTCTGTCCCTTTTCCTCTCCTGCTTAAAAAAAATAGCCCTTTAAGTACCAAATTCTCTCGGAGTTAAGTTGGTCCATTTCAGCCTGACTTCACAAACCCTGCACCTCACCTACCAGCAGAGGATTCTGTCATCCAGTTGTCAACAAGGTTCTTGTACTCCCTCACCGACTCCTGTCGCCTCCTCCTCACCTGGTCAAATTAAACATCACTCCCTTCAAATTAGTACTGGTGATGAGAGAGTATCCGTGGATGGATATGAAGGGAAAACCTTGGAGACGATCTTCCCAGGCCATGTTTTGGGTGCATGTGTACATATATATGTGTGCACATATATGCATATATACATATATATGTGAGCATATAAATGTGTGTGCATATATAGATGTTTATACACGTGCACAGACATATATGTGTATGCCTATATACGTATGTGCATGCGTAACAAGGACTAGTGCAGAGATTCTCAAGCTGGTGATGCAAGAAATATCTCAGAAGGCAGGAAATGCATATACATATATATATGCACATGTGTATATGCATACATACATATATGCATATATAAGCATATGTATGCAAAAATATGCATATATATCTGGTTATGTGTAGGTTCTATATGTATACAGAATATTATAGATATATGTACATAGTAAAGCCTATATGTATATAATATGCAGAAAACACCACACATACACACTTGTATGTAAGTGACTGCAGAGTGCAAAGCACCACAGCCTACACTGCCGCTTTTTAACATCCTCCACAGAGTATTTTTCCAGTGCATTCTCGGGAGTTGATTCATTCTCCAACCCAATATAAAAGTCAATAGTAAACATTGTATTTAAAAGCCTGAACTACACATGGGGTATTTTACCAGCGTGGTTTTTCAAGTGCACTTGAATTTACCTTCTGGCTATTCTAAAGAATGAGTAACCTGTTCCACTCCATTCAGCAACATCCACTCCTCCCCCAACCTCCGTCTTCTGTGCTAATTGCCTTTCAGACACAAAAGAAAAATCAGCTGCAGTGTGGGAAAGAGGTGTATTTTAACCAGATACATTCCCCAGCATTTATGTTTTACAGTAGTCACCTTTCCGAGCTGAAAATTGCTTACAAGTCAACTGAAATGGACTACTTTTTTTTTTTTAGAATATGAAACAGGAAAGGTAACAAGATGTTCCTGTGTGTAATTTTCTACAAGAACCAGCCTTGCTATGTTGATATTTGTTCTACATTACAACGCGCAACTAAGTTATGCATTGACAAACTGGAAATCACGAGAACAGTTACTGAAGGATGGTTCTCGAGTCACAAACCATCAGACGCTTCACCGACTCAGTGACTCCACTGCCAGCTCTCTCCTAGAAACAGAGATGCCACTCAGTTCTCCCCTCTTAATGGAATAATCACAATGAATCTTTCCAACTGCAGTTACTGTCTGTTTCAGAGGCCTGGCTTTATATTCTGATAATTAGACTACAATAAATTAGTGGAAATATCCAAAATAAACAAGTCAAGAAAACATCCAGCTTCCTGGAAAGTTAACCTCCCCCAGCAAAACAAACATTTCAGCAGTATTAAAGACCTTGTTCACATTTAAGGAAAACAGCAACCCTATTTTCCTTGATTCATTTGCGATGTAACACTTATTCTCACATTTTGTTTCCAAAACCATCACAAAGCAGGTCAAGCTCCTTTGAGGCAAATATTATTATTGGGGACAGCATTTGCTTTCTGACACAGCCCTCTGTTCGGGGGAAGACTGAGCAGAGCAAGCACATGCTCTGCCATAAAACAGACAAATAGCTGAGTGCTGCTCCCCCAAGGGCTTCTTGATTTTAAAAAACGGTCAGGGAAGAAAGAATTAAGATGCACATGGTGACGATTGTTGGGTTTAGACTTGAACTATGTTGTGATTTTAAAAAATTACAATTTGTCAAAACTGGGAGGGGAAGACATAGGGAAAGACCAAGGACAGTTTCTGGCCTTTCTCCTCCCTCAGCCTCCTCTCTCGAGGACCTGAGTTTTCCCAGCCTATGACGTTAACTTGGAGCACGACAAAATTTACAGACTTAAACTTTCGGTGCACAATACAGGAGTGCATACTGTTGAAAATCAAGCTAAATTACTACTTAAGGGAAGTCTTTTCAGAGCAGACTGTGGGTAGGAGGCATGGAACACAGTTAATGTATTTTTCTTCATGAAGCCTGCAGTCATTGCAAGCGTATTTAAGCTGAAGAAGTAGTCATGATATGAGGAAGCATCGGAGCTCACAAACTATGGGGTTTTTTTTCCCAGTGATACCATTAACTGATCCTGCCTGTACAGCTCGAGTTCCTCCCATAGCTACACACAAGCAGTGAGTCAACACAGCCAGAAACTGAATCTGTCCCTGATTATATTTGGGAATTTCTGCCATTAAGTGCGATTCTTAAACTCTACTGGGTACTGATAAACTGAAGCGTGAACTCCTAGCTCTTCCACTCCCACAAGGTAACACAGAGCAAGCAAAGTGCTGCTGCTTGTCCGTGCACCCACGGGAAACCACACACCCTAGAGACTTCAACATACTGATTTTTTCAAAACAGAGTTAAGAAGTGCAGCGAGTCGGATCTAGCCTATTACATATATCGCTGAGCAAGGCTTAATGGATGCACAAGAAGCATGGAGCAATCTCTAAGGAGGAATAACTTCTGCTCAACGTTCAGAAAATGCAACAGCATTTCCTCAGAGGACCGTGCTTTATACAGACAACTGAGTCTTACAAGGTAGGAAGAAAATTACTTGCCTCTAACCCTCAAATTAACACAGTAGGTACAGTACTGTTAAATATTTCAGGCTGTTACTTTAAATGAGTGCTCCAGTGCAGGGAAGAAGGGAGGAAAAAAGAAAGAAAGAAAAAAAATAATAATCAGATAGACTGAATTAGATCCTAACCCAGTAAATTCTCATTTCCTTCAACATGGGTTTTGCCAGAATGAGATTAAGCTCAGGACATATTAATTTATCTGTAAATTATTATTAATACATTTTCATGTATGTTAGCATAGCAATTTTCCCCCCTGCATCTTTAGCAATCCAACACTGGAACACATTCCTTCACTAAGAGTCCATAAGTCCCCCAAGAGATGTACCACTTCAGGAGGAAAATTTCTTTCTCCTTTAATGACTGATTGAGAATCTATCCAAAAGCAATTTAACTTTTGAGATTATGCATGCCGAGTCAAAATTTTTTAAAAAAGAAATCACAAAATGTGAACATTTAAAATGATTGGCAACAGCTTCACACATCGCAAGGGGTGGGGGAAGGACAGCAGCACCAGGATAAATTTAAAGGATTTTACTGAACTCAAGGGAATAAGGGGATTTTTTTATTTATCAGTGGATAAGAGATCAAAGCTAATGCCTAAATTCAGAAACCAGTCAAAGAATTTAAAAGAACATTTTTATAGCAAAACATATAATTAAAATATTTTGGGTAAGCAAGAAGTCAATGTAACTCTTAATGTCTACCTAACCCAACCATAAGGGTATGAAGGTGATTATGGTTCTTTCTCATTCCCTGAACTAGTAGGCCATAGAACAACACGCATCTGTAAATTGATTAAAAACTGCATCCATACATACTGGCATGATTATGCTGCTTTAAATTACTGCTCAAAAAGAGTTGTATAGTGCTTACAAAGAAAACCTCAAAATCAGCTGCATCAGCACAAACACACATATCTGACTTGGCAAATCTGATTTCTCTTCAAGTTTGTTAGAGTTTTAAGTCTTTCTTTTTTACAAACTATGTAACTTTCAAGAAGGAGGGTTATGTCTTGCCACGCTTCATAAGCTGGACGTTAACGTACAACTGGAGCCTTCATACTACCATCCAGTTAAACACATGCTGAACAAGTCAAAAGTGGATCTGCAGACATAGTCACACAATAGGCAGTGACCAGCTTGTGCTCCTTAAAATGCATTACCACCCTCAATTAGAGACCACAGCCTCTGTCAGATGAGGAATGGTAAATGACCATGTATGGATTCCAGCCCCTTTGAATAGAAATTGAAACAGGCTTGTGCACCCCTACCTGAATTGCACTGCACAAAGGATACACAGATGGTCAATCTGCTGCACATGTGGTAACTCTTAAACCAGACCAACCCCATTCTTTGCGGTCGTTATATCAAACTTACCTAGAAAAATGCTTCAAAATTTGCCAATGGAAATAAGGAAAGACTATGTTGATTTCTGTGTCAAAAACTGCAATTAAGATGTCAACACTAAGTTGCACACTATGCCTTTAAATGTTTCTTGCAGGTTTTACAGAGTTTACAAAATTCTACAAAATTTATAAAACATCAGACACAAAGCAAGAGACACTGAGGAAACCATGCCTCTCAGAAGCCTTGCAGAGTTTTATGCCCTTCTCTGTCTCCTACATCTGACAAGCAGAAGTGGGATAGGCATTTGCCGCTTACTTTTCAAGGCATATCTGAATTAAAATAGATCTCAAGACCTTTCTCTCCTCACATCAAACCTCTGCACTCTCATACGACAATACAGAGTGGTACAGACAGCACCAGGCAAGCCTATATATTTTCTTTGAGAAGCGGCATGGACAGAACTCTACTGTTTTTAAGATTTTTCAACAAATGTGTGCAAGTGTGATGGAGTGAACTTGGGCAGGCCAGTTCTATGGCATATGGAAAATGACACAAGTTCCAGCAGTAGAACAAATTGCTATTCACTTTGTCATGCTGATCTACAGGTACTTTCTTATCTTCATAGCCTTTACTGATACCCGTGGCAGAATTACACATTCCATTCCAAATACAAGTTATGTTATCACACATTGAACTTACTACAAAGCACAGAACTAGAAAAAAATAAACCAAAATAAACAAACCCTCCATTGACAAACTTTCTATGAGCTCGTAATAATGAACACTGTCTTATCTTCATCAACAGATGCTGTCTTACCTTTATCAAGAAAAGCTGAAATGTCCCTTTCTCCTACTCAGCTCCCAAGAACAAAAGAAATGAACTCCACCCTGTGGGCAAAGAACATTTTTTAAATGATTAGTGATATTCTGAAAGAAGTTTTAATTCATTAAAAAAATTACACAGACCTTCCAATTCTGGTATGATAATCAAGTAAAAATATAATAATATCTAGAAAACAGCCCACTGATGGCATATAGCTAGTTATATTTTTACTACATTAGTTCAACAAGTAACATGGTAAGTGCTGCACATTGATAATACTATTTTATAACGAAGATTACACTTAGGTCAGCTCCCAAGAGAAACTGGCAGTACTGCAACCCTTTGTGCAATCTTCAACCAGTTTCCTCTACATCTTAATAGAGGCCCCAGAAGAATGAAATAATATGTTACACATTAGTGAAAATAATCCTGGATGCCCTAATAATTCACATATTTTATAAACTAAGGATCATCACTCCTCTCTGTTGTAACCCACACACGAACCCAAATGCTTCCATGGGAGTAGGATGAGAGTTTTATGGCAACAGATATTATAAGTCTTAGTTAGAGTAAGATCAACAGCAGAGATTCATTTATTCTAAGGTGTAGCCATAAAAGCTTTACTGAAGTCCTCAGCAAAACCAGTTTCGGTCAGCTGCAGAGAACCGAAGACAAGGCTGGAAATTATTCATAGAGGCTAGAAGCAAAAAAGAAAAAGAAGATGGAGCAACAGCTATAGCAGGATGATGATGAAGGCTGCTGGAGAATGAACGCATTGCATGCATGTATTGTAAGAAAAAGCAATTTCATGGGTTGCACAAAAGGCACAAGAGCTAAGAAGCAAGGAAAAACAGGAGGCCCAGAGCTTTTGCTTCTTTGCTCTTTAATTAACTACTCCATTATCACACTAGAATGTGAAGCAGAAATTATTCATTTAGACAGCTTCCTTAAAAATCTTTACAATGTCATTGCTTATCTTATCTGAAGTAGTTTTACATATATCAACACCAATTCAAATGTTGTAGAATGGGTCAATTTCATTCTGGCCCCAAACAGTGGCCAAATATTTATCATTTCCTTCACAATACTGGAACAGCTAGAAATTCTGCAAGGGCATAAACACTACTGACTCACTGATTATGGCCCCATTCAAGTAGCTATCGTTGTTTCTACAACAGGTTTGTTCTTCTAATTGTTATATTCTGTTGTTTGAAAGGAAAATTGAATGTTACTTGTTATTGAAGAAAATACCTAGGTAATGCATCTTAAAAATAAGTGGCACTAAACAGCTGCTACACCTTTTCGTTTTCTGTTTTTAAATAATGCAACTAGCTCTTAATGATATTGTTAATTCACAGTGTATTTTAAAGTTGCTCTTTTTCTCAGGATCAAAGAAAATCTCCGTGCATTTTGTTCATACTAGTTCTGTGAATACTCTTATATACAACAAACTACTGAAGTGAGTTGTGTTCATTTGCTTTTGCTTCTAATGATGAATACATCTTCCCCAAAATACCTGTAACACTGACAGCTTGGAAGCCCCTGTGCATCCATAATATACATTTCAACTTAGATTTAGTCAGAAAAATTAATGACTTCACTCCTTAGAGTCACTATAGGGATTTTGAAAGCTTCCTTTTTCAATGCTGAGCTTCTACATGGGGTTCAAATACTGGGGATTCTACCCTTTCACTGCTTCAGGTTGTGCATGCAAGGTCATATCCGTTCTGAAACATTAACTTAAATAGTTTTCATATATCCTAGAGGTTTGTCTGGCATTTACACAGAGCTACAGGTAGAAAAGGTTTGGTTTAACAACTTAATTTTTATCCACTCTGTATCAATATTTCATCAGCAAATTTTTTTAACAGCTCACTTTTAACACAGCTACTCTCACCAATATAAAAAAATTTCTCAAGTTAGTAAACAGAATCACAGAATTGTAGTGGTTGGAAGGGACCTCAGAGATCATCGAGTCCAACCACAAAACAAAACAAAACAAAACAAAAAACAAACCACCACCCACCCCCTAAACACACAACAACAACCAAACCAAAACCATCACCCACCCACACAACATCCCACCACAAACCAATAATCTTGGGCACTAGAGCATACCCTGAAGAGCCATGTCTACATGTTTCTTAAATACCTCCAGGGACGGTGACTCCACCACCTCCCTGGGCAGTCCATTCCAATGCCTGACAACCCTTTCAGTAAAGAAATATTTCCTAATATCCAACCTGAACTTCCCCTGGCGCAACTTGAAGCCATTACCCCTTGTCAAACATCCAACAGCTGACTCTCATGGCCAGTTCTGCTTCCCTCTCTCATCCCCCTGGCTCCTATTTAGAGAAGAGGGAGATGCACAACTCTTGCAAAATCACTTCGTGACCAAGCAAGTCCAGCCATTGGCAAACCAGGCTTCACGGGATGACTTGCCCGGCAGCCGCCCAGGGCTACAGTGAAGGGTTGCTCCTACAAACTCCTCCACAGTGAGCATCCCAACCAGTAAGTGACATAAACCTCTGAGTTCAAAGTAACAGAGATCATAATCAAGCACAGCAATTTCAGGATTAAAACAAAAAAAAATTATTTATACTTTAATACTAATTTAAACTCTCCTGTGAAGTCTACATTTAAGTAAACTTTTCTATCAGAACAAAGGTTTTAAGTTTATAAGAAAATGACTTAGGACCTAAAAAGTGATTTGCAGTAAACTAATGACTTCAGCTTCTATCCAAAGGGTGATCATTTTCCAGTAAACCTATCTCTGTCCTTCACTCCCCATAGCGCAGCATTTGTATCTTCTCACAGGACATCTGTGGAGGAGAGGAGCAGTACTAACATCCACAGTCACATCCAACTCAACTCTGATTTTCAGCTGCATTCACACCCAAGACAGCAGTGGAAAGCAGACAGAAAATGCCAACTTGGAGCTCATTTTCAGATAGAGGAAAAAAAAAAAATCTGTTCCTGAACAGAAAAGGCAAAAGTTTTTGATAAGCCTGTCACACAGTTGTTTGAACTTCCCAATTTCTCCTGTCAACTGCTTCTGTAAGGAGTCGTTCATATATGTTCAACTGTATCCTCTCGCACAGTTAAAAGAGTGATGAGGATCTGATTTGGAGGTTACAGTTTATGTAAGCAGTTACATTTCCATGATCTCTTTCTGGGGGAGTTTAAACAGGATGGTTGGTAGTAAAGAATGACAGCTTCTTCCTTTCAGCTTCCACAAAGGAAGAAAAATGTCCTTCTCTTCATTTTACCATATTCAATAATAGGCAAAACCATAATATGGATGTTTTCACATGATCTTCCTGGAAGATTAGCTGGAAACTGTTTTCCTAGTCTTTTTCACTCTTTTTCTCAACTCCACTCTGCAGAGATCAGGGATTGATCTCAAATAGGTACAGCCTACAAGGGAATGCCCCCAGTAATCACAGCGCAGCCTCTCCATATCAAAATAGTAATTTCCACTTACAAACAGCCTTCAAGCATATGGTTTCACTACGTTAGTTTTAAAGTATTCTTGTTGAAGAATTTTCCCATGCTGAGCTAATGTTAAATACACAAACAGTAATACATTCACTACAGGCAGGCCTCTATTCCCGCGTTAGTCATGGCACTGAATGCAAGCCTCCAGCTTCTAAAAAGCATGTTTTCTTATTTAAGAATGCTTTCCACTCTTCTCTTTAATCTAATTAATATTTTTTCATTTGTGGTCTAGAGGAGGTGCGTAACAAACAAGCGTTTCAGCCAGCAGTTGACTATATGTTTACCTGAATGGGCTAGGTTGAAAGGTAAAGATTTTTCTTCATTTTATTATCAGAAAAACAGAAAAGCCTAGAATGTGTAAGAAAAACAATACATAAAAAATAAGCAGTACAATTTATGCTGTGCTTTAGCAGGCCAATATAGCTGTGATAGGATATCCATATGTCTGATCTCAGAACTGGAACATAACCAACACAGGAGGCAAAGAGGTCAACAACCATCAAAATGTGAAGAGTATTCAGTTAGTATTCACTCTAAATTTCATACAAAACACCCAAAATCCCGAGCTAATTTAACATTATTCTTAAATCCTGCAGGAATAAAGACAGTAACTTACACCAGTTGACACAGTCTGGGAATTGATAAACTGATACTAGAGCACTTCTTAAATCCTGCAGGAATAAAGACAGTAACTTACACCAGTTGACACAGTCTGGGAATTGATAAACTGATACTAGAGCAATAAAAAGCTGGGGAACACTGAAGTAACCATTAAAAAGCCCTGTATCATAAGATAAGGCAACTTTTTGCCGCAAGTGATATTTGTTTTGACTTCTTAAATTAAGCTAAATAAGACTTTCATCATCCTCTCACAGCTCCTTCAGAAGGAGTCCACTCACTCAGACAACTGGCAGCAAGAAGCCAAGCGAGGACCAAAGGCTCAGCAGCCACCGGAGGGAACCTGCCCTTTCCCCCTCTGCCATTTGTCAGCCTTGCAGGCAAAAGCTGAGAGGGAAGCACAGATTGGAATAATTACACAGATTGTTTGGGGCTAATTAAGCAAATTACTCAGAATCAACAGAATTTAAAAATCTACGGAGAAAATGAATAGATGCCATCGGAAAGATTCTAAGGGAGACAGATTATAGAAAAGTGCTACAGCATGAGGAAAATGAGATTTCACTTGATGAAGCCTGCATGACAAAAAAAAAAAACCTGAATGAAAAAGCCTATGAGAAAGTTTTTTGTAACATATGTAAACATAACATACGTAAATATGTAGTATAATTGTAGAGACCTAGATAATTGTTCCAGACATCAGTTTTCATCAGTGGCTTCAGTTCTTAAATTACACAACTTTATGATAGAATGATCCAATTTAATGTATTTGTAGTTGTCTGTACCTACAGATTTTATCAAGGAAAAAACATAAGTCTAATACAGACAAGCAGCTGAGTAGGCACATCATTCTAATTACAACCAGACCAAAAAAAATTCATCTGAAACTGAATCAATTTCTCTCCTCCCATTAGACTACGTGATTTCATAATAAGGCAGAATCACATAAACTAACAGTTTTGCTAAGATCAGGGCAATTTTAAGTTTGCCATTTTGAAGTGGCATATCAGTGAGACAGGCAGGAGCCTCTAAATAAAAAACAAACAAACAAACAAAACAACAGAAGATTCAGCAAAACGGCTGCATTGACATGAACCTTCAGCTGAGGAGAACTGATTCCAGTAGCAATGTGGCCATCAGTGACAAACTGAACCCTTCTATCCCTCCCCCCAGTCAAACCCTAGGGGAAACTACAGTCCATAGTGGGTAAGATGCTGGTGATCTGCCACCTTAAATATAATTCAGATACTGCTGAACTTTTCTCCGTAGGTTTCCTATGGCTACCAGCATTTAGGTTATCAAGAAAAACAAGGTCCTTTCTTATCACACTCTAGAATTATTACAGAAATAAAACCACTCCTGTTTTGCCATACATCGAAAGCTTATCTATTTCAATGCATTTCTGTAAGGCCTTATTACTTCCTATTTTCTGTACTTATGCTGCAAATTAGTGCTGTCTGAGAGATTCTCCAAGGTGCAGGTGCTAAAAAACCCACAGGTGATTTCCTACGCAGTGAAGTCCTTGTCTTTCTCCTGCTTTCCCACATCCACCCATAATACACTTTCCCCTGTGGCTCCATGCCGTTCAGGCATTCACACAGGGAGCCTCCTTTGCTCTCTATCAGAATGACAAGCACCTATCTAAACAGCCAGTATGAAACCCAATCCATCTGTTTTCAACTGAAATCCACCCAAAAAAAGGAAAAAAAAAAAAAAAGAAGAAATTCAGACTGTCTTTTGGAATAATACATTCAAATATTTTCTTAGTATGAAAATTCTAAAGTCCGCCCTTCCAGTCCGAAAAGTCTCTGCAAAGAAAAACAGCAGAGTTACATTCCCAGAATTACAAGGAGCACAGGGAATTTGGCTTCAGTATTTGCTACAACTGTGTCCTCAATGACCACAAATCAGATGCTCAAGGAGTAAAGTTTTATTCATAAAACTAGGTCAGACTTATCCCAGGACTAACAGGATGCAACACAATCATAAACAACTGAGATGACAAGACCTGGCATTGCAACTGGTTCTGGGTTTGGTTTTTTTGAGGTTTTGAGCAGGGTTGTTGGGTTATTTTTGCTTTGTTTCTAAAGCAAATTATTGATTTTTCAAATGCACAAATCTTTACTATTTAAAAGTCTGATAAACTTCTTCAATATATAATTAATACTCCACTCAGATTCAAAGGATTTTAGTGTCCCCATCAGCAGAAATGCAGGTACATTGTACTCATTTCCACTTCATGGAAAAGAAACCAAGAAACTAATGCAATCACTGAAAGTCAACTTTTAAAGATTTTCTACAAAGCTCGAGTACAAACAAAATGAGACAGTATAAACATTCCTTATGTTTACATTGCTCTACTGAGACTAATCAGAGTTGTCAATATTAAATACTGTATTTTATCCAGTTGTGAAATTAATACTAGAGACACTCTAGGGTTGTTTTTAACACAGAAGTAGAAGAGAAAAGGCACTACAAAAATCATGTGTACTGACGTTATGAGTCAACTATTTCTACTTTTAAAGTAACTACCATGATTAGTTTGAGGCAGGTAAGTTTAAAGGAAGAGTCAAAAAATACATTTCAAAGGACTAAGCTTAAGAATTTAACTGTGGCTTCCACCTACACTTAGCAACTGGAAATTCATTTCCAGTCTCAAGCACAGACCGGGCCCCAAAGACCTATTTCATCCTCTGTGCACAAACTGGCTGGCACTATTGGTGGAAATGCTGGGCCTGCTTAATAACATTTTCCACGTGGAGCTTACAGAGACTTTTATTAGAGACGTTGAAAGGACCACTAGGCTGCAGACCACAAAGGAGAGCACTATATGCTCCATGAAAATAACAGCAATACCTACACTGAGGCAAGTTTGGGAAGATCAAACACAAAACTATAAGATGTTGATGAGAAATGCACATATGTACGTTTGAGAACTAAAAAGAGAACTAAAAGCCATCGTGGTTGCTCAGTGCCTGTACCTGGCTGATAACACGCAGCGTGCAGATGTTGCTCCTGGAGACACCGAGGGCCACATGCTCCCCACCTCCCACAATTGGCATGCAGTGTGCAAGCGAGACCCCCAGGACAAAGGTTCAAAGAGGAACCGTAAGCCCAACCTCTTCTCCGTTCTGAATGCACACTCTGCATCATAACATGACATCCTCCTGAAATAGGTAGATGGTCTCCCAACAGGCCCACCTTCTCAGCTTAATCTGTAACCCAGTGTTGATACGGTAGACCACAACCATGAAATGTCTATTAAGACAGAAAAATGTTTATCCAATACAGCAAACGTCTACATAATTTCCCGGTATGCCTCTGTACTTTTGAAATTTTTTCCATTGAAACAATAGGACTACATCGGCAGTGAAATGTATTTCAGTATCGGCCCATCCACATGACCGCTCCAATGTGAAAGGAATAGCTATAATGGGAGAAGGTTACAAAATAAGGCTAAAAAAGTAAATAGATAGTGAGAAAACACCCACAGGAGATAGGTCATTCCAAGATGATGCAGTGAAAAAGAAGGAAGCTAAAATATTCTGTGTAAAAATCAGAGTAATTTCTAAATCCTTCCCTATTTACGAGAAGATGTACTATTACCATTTTAAACAAGGAACAAGATCTATTCTCTCCTGCTTTCAGATTTCAGAGGCACTCTTCATTTTGCCTTAAAAAGACCGATTCACCACATGCTGTAAATAAAATCTGGTGACGTGGGGAGGGGATAAGGGACACAGAACTCCTTTCTTAAAGGATGCAGTCAAGTTGCCACATTAAGCTAAAAGAGAAATGACAGCCAGATCTTCTCCATTTATGAACATACTTCATTACCTTGCAGGAAGGAGAGAAAAAGGTTGGGGGTTTCATTGCAACTTGGAATATCATGCAGTTTCAAACTAGATGGCCAAAAGCAAATGAACACTCATGTGAAAACTGGTAACTCAAAAAAACCTGCTTTCTTGATAAAATCTCACAACAGTGGTAAAGCAGTGGAGTACAAAGTCATTTGTGAACCAAATGGTTCAAATGGAAAAAGTGCACCTCACGACAGCACAGAGCAAGTTACTAATTCACTGCAGTAGAGAGTAATTTGTGAACTGAATCTCTGAGGATGTTTCTTTTTGCTGTTGTTTACTTTGGGGTTGAATGTTCTTAAACTACATGGGCTGCCTACTAAATAACAATCACAGGGTTTGTGCGTGCACATATCACGTACCAGTAAATATGTATTTGGAAATTATATGAAGATTGAGAATGATTAGAAGCCTTGTGCCATGGAAATACTGCATAGGCATAAAGTGTATAACATTACCCTTGAATAATTAAGGGTCAGAAGGTCAGCCCACGCATGCAGACCTTTCCTCCAAACAAGGTTACTGCAGTGACCTCTTCAGAACTGCCTGCCTCCTGCTGTACTTTTTGCCCATCTCTGCTCCAGGTTTTCCGCGTAGTTGGAATTCCACAGATGGTCCCCATCGCCCCCAATGAAATGCGATGGGGAAATGGGAAATGCTCTTTCCAGATGAATTCCCTAGAACAGGACTTCATTTCTTAGACAGCAGAAGGATATTTTCCAGAAACTCACGATTCCCAAGAGTGCAACAATTGGCTAATACTTAATCATTCTATAATCTTAGAAAATCTGGTAGAAGTTTAAAAAGGTTTTCACAAGACACTGATGTTCTAATAAATGCTGGAAGCACTCTGACCAGCATTTGATAACTCTACATTAAAGGATTTGGGGCATGTCTTCTCGTGGCTTCAATATAAATAGCACATTCTTAATAAAGCCTATGCTAGTGTAATCCTTTTGAAGTTTTAGTCAAC
Organism: Calidris pugnax; assembly: GCF_001431845.1. Taxonomy (NCBI): domain Eukaryota; kingdom Metazoa; phylum Chordata; class Aves; order Charadriiformes; family Scolopacidae; genus Calidris; species Calidris pugnax. Next base: position 80,691 of record NW_015090771.1, on the reverse strand, counting down.
TATTTTAAACTCTATTCTAGTGTCCTTTAGTAAACACACAGAACAGTCAGTAGTTCAATACTCCAGTCTCTCCTTTCTTACTATTTTATTATATTGGTTGATGTTAATGATTTGCTAAGTTTATTTCCCTTCAGCCACAGCCTCTATTTCTCAAAATTCCTTAAAAATTACATGAGTAACCAAAGACATTGTGACACAAAGATAAAAGGAAAGATATTTTAGTATATAATTTCCCAGCTGAAGTTACACCTCCACACACAGAGCTGTGCCCATAAACGCTCCTCATGCCATCATAGTATTACAACAATGCATACATATAAACCCTTTGGCAAAAATAATCCACATTCATAACAGAACATTTGCATTGAGATTCCATGTTTAGCGATCCTTTTCCAGGATTTTGCTCACATCTCTGCTGAGATGCTGCAATTCCTGCATCTCCATTCTACACAGGGGGTAAAATACAGAATTCTTCCTTATAATAAATTTGGTATAATTAATAACAGAATAATTACTGGAAAGAACTTGTACCCTCTCTGTACACAGACATATGGCTCATAAACGCTAAGTGGACTTACTGAGCATATTTATCAGGAAAGAGATGAGAAATCCTGTAACTCAGATGATACAGAAATGTATATATGGAAAATCTTTAATTTCCTACATTAGTATAATATTTAAGGGGAAGTAAGAGAGAGGTAAACATGAACAGAATGAGAATAAAGGAAATCTTGATTTAATAACTGATTTTTAATCTCCTTTGCATTTATACTTCACTGACCTTAAAAAAAATAAATCTCATTTTCACTGGCTGCTGTAACCACTGAAACAAACATTAACTCTAAACCAAATTAAAACAGGATTTTAAAGTAGTGAAATAGCTCACTAAAGAGACCTTATGCAAAATTACTTTACCCAAATGCTCTTTGATTCAAAACGAAGTTGTTGAATAAAGGATTTTTTTTAAGAGAAAGGTTTATTCTAATCACGGGTCAGATTTTTAAAGGTTTCCATTCACTGCCCCAAAGCCTTCCCAGGATCTTCACAGGGGTTGAGCATCATCATCTGCACCTTAAAATAGGATTCTATTGAACAACCAAAAAACCAATAATGAATATATTAAGCTAGCACCTGCTGGGATTTTAAAATGAACCATGGTGATCTACTGCTCCTTAATAACACCACTGCACATTCCTCCTCACCATTGTGAAACCTCAAATGCTGCAGCTGGTAGAGGCTGCAGAAGGAGGGCTGCGAAGGGCTCACTAAAGGTAACCCAACAAAAAAGTACTTCAACACCAGTAAAGCCTAGCAAAAACCTCCCACAGCTATCTAAAAACTTAAGCTGGTTTCAAGCTTTCCTCTAATTCTAAATGTAAGTTTTCTGTTAAAGATTCCATTTCTGAAAATTAGGATGGCAACTGTTCAACACTTTCTCTTCCAAGATCAAAATTCAAGTTGCCCCAAAGGTAACGCATTACTCTCTTCTTAAAGAAAAACAACAAATCAAATTTTAGAAGGCAGATCACTTTTAAATGAATGTTTACTGAAAAAATATTAGAATAACCACCAATCTTGAATCTTTAAATGATTAAATGCTTTACTTCTGCTATACTATTCCTCCTGTTTATAGACTTTTTATTTTTACGTTTTCAAACTATTTTGGTAATGCAGACAGACAAGTGACTTTTCTTGGTTTACCCTGCTTCCATTGTAGCTGACTCAGGCTTGATTTCATGTGTCTGCAAAATATATTTGGTGTCTGGGCTATTAATCCACAGAGATTTCTTTTTCAACTTGTTTCCTTGGAAGGTGATAGAATCAATTCTATTACTGTTATTTTCAGAAAAATTGATAGAAGTTCAAAGACTACAATTTCGTTTTAAATAGAGCCAGCCTTTGAAATTCAACTACCTGCCAGTGGTCTAAAATGCCTTTTTAAGCAGTTCACATAACAGCAAGTAATAAACATAAGGCAAAACTTTAGCAAGTATGAAAAGATAGGAAAACACCCACATGCCATTACAGCCTTTTTTGACCTACACATACAATATAAATCAAGCATAAGGTAACAGTAGCTTAACTAATTCTATTAATCTCTATGAGTAAGCATTTCATTTGGCCATTTTCACATCCTGTAATTATTCTAGAGGAAACACAGGTTAAAGGTTCAACTAGCACTTAAAATGTCTCCTAAAGCATAATTATATCTCCAAGACTTAGCCTGCAGGGAAGATTGGGAAACCTATAACACAAAGCATTTATTTTTCTCAAATACACTGTGGAGTCCAATTATTCCACAGGATTTCTTTTTTCATTATTAAAATTCATTTCCATGCAAAGTGTACCTCAAAAAGAAAAAGCTATCTGAAGCCTGCACAATTTGGGTCATAAAACATTATTGTTCAGTTATAATAAATGGTTAAAACAGGATCATGAGCTCCTTCTTCAAGTTCATTGAAAGGAAGCATCATAAAAAGCAGTCACAGCTGTCGACAGCTCAATTCAGTAGGTGATCAAAAGAGGGGATCCCTGTGACAGCACAGGCCTGAAGAGCAGCCCTGTTTGTTAAAGGGGATCATATGGCTTCACACAAACACAAAACACCTATTTGCTTTTCTTTGGCTTGTTTTTGGAACAGAAACTCATTTTCAATTATAGGAAGAGAGCCCACAAACTGTGCATGTCATGATGTACGTGTTTAGATAAATTTACGCTCTTCGGAAGAAAAAACAAAACAAACCAAAAACCTCCATAAATTGGAATTACCTGGCATACAGTGGGAAAAGGCTGAGAAGAGGTGAGCATTCAAAACAGGGATGAATTCAAGGAGATAATACACTTCAATGAGAGAACCTTGCAATTCTTATCTACAGAGTCCTCTAATCTCCTTCTATCCGTTAAATATGCATGAATGCCATATGCCATAATTGGAAACAAAAATATATTCAAATGTATTTATTTGCCATTGGCAGTTTATAAAACACATAAATAAAAGGCTATTTGTTCACCATTATTAACAAGGCTCTGATTTTGCTCAGCTACAGCCTCTCTTTGATTTTTGACGTGAAAGCATCAATGGGAAGTGTTTATAATGAAGTTTGTAAGCACCAGTTTAAAGTCTGGGTCCTAAAAAACAACTACTTCACTAGTTATTGCAAGTGGTGCAATTGATGGAATCTGGCAAGCAAGTTCCAAGGTTTTTGTTTTTTTTCAAAAAAAGGCAACTTGAAAAACTCCTGAAAGCGATATTAACGTTAAAAAAACAAGCTCTTAAATTAGTATATACTAGAATTAAGGCTGTTCATGAAGCATGAATTCAGGCCTCTCATATGTATTCAATATTACAGATCAAGCCATCTGTGCAGCCAAGGGCGGGGGGGGGGAATCCACTAAAAAAAAAAAAAAAAAAAAAAAAGCTGAGAAGTTTAATTTTTATATCTTCAGATTAATCCAATCTTAGTGTTTGAGTTCAAAAAACTGAGTTATCACCTGAAACTTAGTCCCTCAAATTTGTTAATTTGAAATAGTCTTTTAAGTATTCATATATAAAAAATTAGATCTTTATATTATTTCAATTGTTTCAACAAATGCCTCACATAATTTACTGATGTGTGGGTAGTTTGCAAATTTTAAGAGAATAAAATTTATCTGTTTAATCTTTTCTCTTAAATTGTTAACTGTAATGCCTTAGATTGAAGTAAATGTCTTAAATATTTGGCAATATTAACAACTTCCCAGCTTCTTTAATCTATATAAAGAATAGTTTTATATCAAGAATGCATTAATCCACTACTTAAAAATGTCACTGGGATGAATTTTTCCCATTAAAATGCTTCAGGCATGCCTGAAAAGAAATAATTGGCAATAATAACTGCTTTCATCAAGGACAAAAATAATCTTTAATTCAAGGAAGTGAAGTCATGATCAATTTCTTCAAAAATTTGAAAGGATCATGGACATATCAGGAATATGCCAGACGGGGCGGGCGGGGGGGGGGGGGGGTAAACCAAAAAAAAAAAAAAAAAAATAATCCCACACCAAACACTAATGCTCCCATGACCAGTGCAGTGTTCTAAGCTAAAATTGTTCTTCTTGTCTAATCCTTTACTTTATTGACTATTTGTCCCAGTTTAGATGATACGAAAGTCTAAGAAATCACTGTACCACCACATATAAAATGATTGTATAAAAACATGCAAAAGGAAGTTGCATAACAAACAGAATTCAGCATTGAGCTACTATAATGTCAAGCCGAAACTTAAACCCAAACCAAAAAGACCATAGGTATTGAGTACGAATTTTGGTTTACACAAAGCTTTCCACTATTTATTTTTTAAAACATTCCAGTTTTACTAAAAAGTCCCAAAACCACCCTAACTGGTTTTGACATATTTTTCGAGTTCTCCTGATGTTTTCCTTTCTTTCGCAATTTTTCTTCAGAGTCGCATTGACATCTCACTCACCAACACAGACAGCTAATGGATCTGTATAGGTATCTGCCAAAGGCAGCAAGCACTAAAATGCAGGCAACAGAACAAAGCCCAAGATGTTTTACGTTTCAGACACTCTTCCTAACCATTTTGACCTTCCAACACCCAGAGCTACAATGAGATCAGGAGGCACCCTAAAAGGATTCCCCAAGTATCTTCTACAAGATAAAACATAAAACTGTATCTATTCATGAAGTTAACTCTTTGCCACTAAAAATATTTTTCTGATTGTGTCTCACTTAATCCAGCTAATATTGATAATATCTAGGGGATGGTAAGGGAATGGAAATAAAAAAATGTTTCTCCAATTCCAGTGTCAGGAAACTTTCATCAGTTTATGAAGCAGCAGATAACTCCAAGGTCTCCCTGACCTTTCAGAGAGCACTATGGGGCAATCTTTACACAAGGACTAACTGTTCTCACACGGTTCTTGCACTATACAAGATACTAATCATTTTGTTAACACCTGGCATTCAGGTTTTCTTGTTCTACTTCTGTTTTCCCGAGGAAACTATTCATCACTGATGTAACCCCTGCACAGCGATACAGCATGAGATCCTGTCCCAAACATAGCTCCAGCTTTTCAGTTCCTTCCTTTTCCTTCTTCTTAGTGTCCCCTTAGATTGGAAAGAGGTATCAACTCTCTGCATCAGCAATCCTTCCGTTTTGGTGGTAAAGTTGGTCATCTTTTATGAGGGATAATGGCTAAGCAAGGCTTAGCCATTTTGCTTGCTGGCAAGAGTCAGGTTCTGGAACACCAGAAGCAGGTTAGCTTTAAAAGGCTCAAAATTTCCTTTCCTCTTTCTATTCTAATGTTAGTGAGTTGTGACATGCTGCGTAGAGCCACATTACTGTTGCTGAACACTGGCGAGCCCTTTGCAAGCATTCACTGGTTTAGTTTTCCCTCCCGGTCAATCCAAGAGGAACTTCCCAGGTCCCACTGAAAGTTTGCAAGGGGTGAGCTGAAGTCACTGCAGATGTTGTGAAGTGTCCAAGCATTCCAAACACGTATCTTCTCAAACATCCCTCGCTTAATGCATCTAAAGTTAAGATGTATTTTTGAAGAGAGGCACATGGTTACAAGAAAAAGAAGTTTATATGGAGTCAGGGTGGATTCACACATCTCTAGTAATGGACCTTATTCAGAATACAAAGTGTTAGAAGGTAAGTGGGCTTTTTTTGTTGCTTTTTTCTTTTTTAAAGCATAGAGTATCTGCAAAACTTGCATAAGAAAAATAGCGTTCAGTTGATGTTTGCGAATATCACAAGCACATTGGTATCTAAAATTCAGAAAACTACAATCAATTTGAAATAAACACTAACCTAAATCAATGTGTACAATACTGTTGAGACATTTATTAAAAACAATATGACAAGGTACGCATGGTCAAATATAAATTTTGGGTTTTGTTGAAGGAAAATATGACAGAGTGCACCTGTTGTTTACAACCACTGCTAATGAAAAGGTGCCAACACAAACCAACTTGTGAACTCTCCCTGCTGCTCAGCAGAAAGAAACTACAGCCCTGATTCAGCAAGCACCTACTTTTGCTGGAACATGTTACCCACCTTGAAAGTTCAAAGGAATGTCTCACCCAAACTGAGCTGTCAGCCTACCATAACATTTCAACACTTGAGGCTAAAACGGTACCTAAAAAAAGCCAAGCCAGCACTAAATATATACACTTTGTTTGTGAAGAAGTGTGATGTATACTTTCAGATGGGGAATAACGTCTCTTGGTTTTTTTCTCACTTATGGCCTGTTATAACTCAGTAACTGCCCGCTGGAGAGGCTGTTGGCCATGGGATTTCTACAGCTGCAATTGGTGGGCAGAGTTTAAACTACTGGTCCATTTGCTTTTAAAAGATGCTCAGATGCTGCTGATGGCAAGGCACAGCATCTTCTGTAACAACAGGTATTCAAGCTTTTTGTACAAGGGTCCTGCCTGGCAGGACAAGCGTAAAAGACAATCAATTTATAATCCCATAGCCAGTATGCTCTATAATTATCTTCTACAAGAACAATACTCTTGTCAAAGGCTAGTGTTCAACCTATTTTTGCAGTATGAAACCGAGAAAATAGCCACCTGAGAATTAGGTATACAGATTTCATTCTAATTCCAGTTATTGCCAGGAGGTCACGTGTGTGTGTGAATTAAACACACGTAGCTATTGGTGCTTTGGAAACATGAATTTACCTAGCAGCATTAAACCTCAAATCCCAATCAGTGGTCTTCACCATAACACAGTGAATTCTAACAAAGCAAGAAAAAAGTCATCAGTTCTTCTCACTACAACCCCATCTCTGATCCAAGTGGTCGCAAAGCAACCCCAGCCAGCTGTAGCCAGCTTTCGTGCAGGCTGCTGCTCTGTCCTCATCATCAACCCACCTTTGCAGCCACACCACCATGCTTCCCTAGTTATTGTGACCACTCCTGATGGAAACCCATGAATGTCTTTGAGCCCTAGCGATTAGTTAAGTATTAGTGTTTTCAAAATGCATCTGGTTGAGAAGGGAAAACAGAAACCTGTTAGACCTGTTCACCTCTGCTTATCTTAAATCCCTTGATCACTAGGATATTTAGTATTTTAAAACATATGGGTGTTTTTCAGACTTCGTCTGTACAACCTGCAAGTATAAAACCAGATTTCATACGGCAATTTTATGGACCCAATAAATGCAAGTATCTGGTATCTTCTTAGATTTCATTTTTCAGAAGACACCTGCTCATCTGTAAGAGTATTTCCCATAATTTTGTTCTTTGCAGAATACTTAAATATATATGGTTTGATTTATGGAGTACCCTCCAGTTACAGTGCTACCTTCTTGTACAGATGTAAACTCCATCCTTCTAAGTCTACAACCCCATATTACATTTTTATGCTGCTGAAATGCAAAAACATCAAGCCAGATATTGCTGTGTGATCATGCAGCAAAGTTACAGCAGGCATGCTACACTGAGGTGTTTTTTCCATGAAAGGGAAACGATAAAGGCAGTCGTGTTAGATAGCAATGAGTGGTATTAAGCAGGAAATGTAGGACTGAAGTAGGTAGTTTACAAGAGGCAAAAACTCCCTTTCTACATGACTCACCGCAAACATCTTTGTTGCTGGATGAGGCTGTGGTGTGACACTCGGAGCTCAAAAACAGACTAGGCAAGCTTGCAGGCAGGAGGCTGGGATGTCACATCTAGCCCTGCAGCCCAACAGTGGTGGGTGCTGGGAGGGTCAATGGGGAATGGACACTGATGGTGACAGGCTTTTTTATCCTCCCTATGGCGTATCCTCCACAGCCGCCATCAGGGATGGGTTCCTGAGTGAGACCCACTGTTGGCCTGACTGTTCTTAGCAGTGTTACTATTGTTATTAATCAAATAAAAGCAAAACATGATTGCCAGGAGGAAGAATTCAGCGTCTGAGAACAATTTGTTTGGTTTTGGCCACTTCTCACACAGCACATACAGAACATTTGAGTCCCACAAACACAAAATTACCGCATTCCATTTTTTTAATAATTCCTCATGCTTTAAACCTGATTTCTCATTTTGTCTCCTTCATATTGTGCAAATGCACACACAGAGTCACACATACATATAAATGATACAGAACTGTGAAACGAACACAAATAGGTACTTAACTTTTAAAACCTGTTTTGCCTTGCCTTCATCTATGAATACTGCAACGTGAAAAAAACCTCAGTATTTCTCTACTTCAGCTAAAACACTCATCATATATTCCAGAACATGTCATGGCATTAAACACACTGTATATCAAGCATGGAAAGCAAAGACACAATATTTTCTTTTTTTAACTATATCAATTAGTCTTCAATGGCAGGTGAAGGGATAATTTACCTGTTGCTATTAGCTCACCTTGTGGTTGTAACTGCCAGGTACCACATCATATGATATGAAAGGATCCTCAATAAATTATCAATTTGTTATTTACACTAGTGCCACTAGTATTATTTTTTCAGTTCTCACTCACATGAACAAGGATTTTAATCTAGTAATTACAAGAGTAAATAGGCTACTAATTATAGAAGTAATTATTATTTTAATTAATATTACATTACATGTAATTGTTATAAGAGTAAGTATTAGTACTCGTACGACCGGTCCTTGCAACTCTAGAGGCTAGACCTAATTTTGTGTTAAGTAAATAGTATATTTTCTGTGTATTTCTTGCTTTTATAACAGTTACTTTTTCTAAAGACTGGACATTTGATAGCTGAATTTGAAACATTTGGCCCCATTGTTTTTATTCACCTGGGTGAATAAATCTTGGCTCCACAGAGAACAGAAGAATTCTATTTCTTTATTATCAACTTCCTCTGTGATACAGAAAGTCCTCTTTAAAATACTGCCAGGTACTAAAAACAGATTTAGCATTTTCTTAAAACAGGAAGACTTGTAGTAGGAGATGAGCTCCCCATTATCCATATGTTTCCAGTTGGTTTTATTTATATTACCAAACTTTCCAGATGTCACGCTCTTCATCTTTCGTCCCTGTGGAATGATAAACTATGTACTTCTTACAAGCTCTTTATATCTACTTTTATATTTAAACATTTAAAAAAAAAATTAAACGAGAAATTAAATTCTTATTTTCTGTAGAGATTTCCAAAACCAGCATCCACCAATTCCCTCTTGCAAACTACCTAGCAAAGAGAGAAAGAAAAGGATGGAGCACGCTTCTGGGTTTGGGGGAGCAGCATGGGGTTAAGTTAGCTGGAAATAAAACTAGAGGTAGTCTCGCCTCCAGTGAGCCATTTATATATATTGAAAGGAGGAGAAGCAAAGAACAAAACAAATGCCAGACCTGCAGGTGTGCTAACAAATTAGAACTGGAGCAGGAAAAGAAAAAAAATCTGCTATATCCTTTCAACCTCTCCTTCACCTCAGCAATATCTGTGATGCAACCTTTACTCTAAGGAGAACTGCATGCAGTCAGTCTTACCCGTAAAGATGCAGTGGATGGCTACACAGGTTGGCATGACACTGTTGCTGTCCCTAGCCAGTGCCAGTTGGCATCGATTACAGGAGCCCCAAAACTGTCCTAAGCTATTAAAAGACAGAGAAAGGAAAAGAACTGGCTCCTCACTTGACCACAAACACTAACTCACAGTAGGCATTACCTGCAACTACAAAGCATTTTAGTTGTAAAAGAAGTTTTCAAAAGTGTGTGGTATTGTCTTCTGGTTTCTCAGGAAAGCACTGAAGAGAGGGTTATTCAAATAAATAATTTGTGTTTCTCTTAGCATGAGTTACTCTAATGCAATGGGAGAGAGAGTAATTGTGAGGTTGTTGTGTGATCTGCATCAAGAGTCAGAATCATAAAATGTGTTCTTCCCTCTCCAAATGGTATTTTATCTCAGTACGTGTTCCACTTGGAATTTTCCATATCTAGTAAAAATACCATTCTTTCCTCTATGAACAACAGAAATTTTTACATTATTTTACCAAGTTCCTTAAAACTAAGAGGAGGAAAAAACTGAGTCATGTAGGTCAGGCATTAATATTTTAAGTACACTATATAGAGCTTTCTACAGAAACTGCATAGTACACCTTTAAATAAGAAAATTGTTTTAGGCTGGTCTTTTAATATATATAATACATAAGCCATGATGTAACTATGGAAAGGTTCATGTTACAACTCATGTTTTTGGGGATTTCAAAAAAGAAAAAAATCAAGTTTCTATGCTTTGTGTCCGAGAAATGGAACAGTGTACTTTTATGACCACAATCAATTTGGTTTGCTGGGAGACAACTAAACAGAACAGAATGATCATCACATCCAAGACTCATACTCATCACAGTTATATACTCTGAGCAATCTCACAGACACCAAGCAGTCAGGCAACACCACACATTCATAGCGTGGCAATAAGAAGGGTCTCAAGACATGCTTTAAGGACTGAAAGACAATAAACTGCTCAAACATCAGAACTCAAAAACTCAGGAAGCTCTTGTGAAACACAGGACTCCACAGAAGTGTTCCGGCAGAATAGGTCTTTGGTTTGGAATTTACTCCAGTTCACAAACACTTATTCATAACCCAAAGACACCTCTAGAAAAAGGATGATGTCAAGTATACTCTGTGCACAGATTTTTTAGTACCAAAAATTTAACCCTTTAACTTTACTAGAAGAAAGCTGCTAGCTCTTCTTTTAAAAATTGCTTGGTAAGTAAAGTCCTGCTGAGCAACCAGCAAGCACTTTGCCTAAGGCAGTAAATCTAAAACTTGTTATAGCAAACCAACGCTGGCAATCTACCACAGGCTTGGGATCTGAAGAGTTTGGGCTATGAACCCTACCCTGCTCCAAAAGGCAGCTTGAAGATTGGTATTATCAGCTCACAAAATTAGGAGAAACATACCTGTGTGAGATGACTACCTGAAAGACCCTGCCATCCTACACAGATTTTGCCTCCCTGCCCAAGTCTAGTTTCTTCAGACAGTTCCCTGACAGCTACCCTCCTTGCTAGAAATAAAAAGTAGTCTTTTATAATCCAACCAGAATTTCCTTGGTTTTGATAGCTCCTGAGTTTTTGTCCTATTGGGCAAAACCCCCACGGCTGGTTCTGGAAAGGCTCAAGCCAGGCTTCTTGCAGTTAAAGAGTTGTCCTGAAACAACCCTGCACTTGAATGGCTTGTCTTGAGCCATTTTTCCTCCGTGAGCATATTTTCCTATGCCTTCTTATTAAACTACACGTTTAGCACACACATACACTATCATTCATATACACACATTATGCTATGTATACTTACAGCATACATAAAGTATACATAGAGTAAATATGTTAGTGGCCACGTTGGCAAGCAAACTGCATGAGTGGCTCCAGCAGAGTTCAGCCCTGTCCCAGTAACTTCTCTCTGGTTTGCTGTAGCAATACCAGGTCAGATGACAAACCATCCATTGGCAAGTGGTAACAGTCCAGCTCTTGACCTTACATACAACTCATATAGCGAGAGGTTTTCCCCATCAGCAACTAGAGCTCTCTAAAGCAATGCATGCTTGTTCTGGGGGGGCAAGAAGATCAGAAAACCACCGTTAATACAAAAGACACCCCTGCAGTCAATTTAGACCATTGTAACTCCATTCCACACTTGCTAAACCTTTTCACCGAACCTTATTAGAAACAGAGCTCTCTCAGCACAGGGGGGAATTAGAGGGTTTCTGCAGTGCATTCACACCACGACGAGCCGTACTAGAGCAGCTACGTGCCGGAGGGTTTTCCACGGCCCCTATATTAAAGCAACTCACTTTACAGGTCAACGCTCTGGCAAGCTTGCTCCTTGGCGAGACTCGCAGCTTCCACAGTGGCAGAGTGAAGTAGCCACAGCTGTACCAGCTGCACGTTTAACGCCGAGCACAGGTTCCCAGCAGCTTAAATAATATGAGTTCAGTGTAGCAGTCAAGATTACACATTAAGCAACCATGAGCAAAACAGGAGCAATTAGAGAACAGCTAGGGAGCGCTCAAATGTGTAACCAGATACTCTCACAGCCAATACATATCAATACAGCGTATAAAAACACGGTCAAGCACCACAGCTCTCTCCCTCTGAGTGTTATAGTTGGGTGGTCTTGCAATGAAAAGTACGTGTTAAATCACATCTTGTCCACCCATAAAGAGAGCTAGCCGTAAACCGGCTCCCGACACTTAGAAAGTGCTGCAATCAATGCTGCCAGTAACTTGAGCAACCCTGGAGAGGACATTTCTGGACAAAGTGATGGCTAACCGTGGCTTTTCATAAGAAAGCACTGGAAGCACCCAAATAACAGGTCTAACGGACAATTTCCTCATTTCACGCCAAAAGGGAAAACAAGGCTCTCTCCATACCTACTTGTGGAACGCTCTATACCTACACATCTATACCTTGACAGCTGCTTTGCTAACAATATCACACGTTTTCTGCTACTCCAGATTCCTTTGGGTAATATGAAGCACTACTGGCAACTGAACTACTGCAATAAGGACTCCAAACGCTCAAGTCATCAAAAAAAAAAAATAAAAAAATGCACCAATTCGCAGCTCCTAAAGAAAAATATGACAATAAATATATTCAGGTATAGTCAGACAAGGTTCCGAAGTGAGGAACAAATACTATCTAATAGAATGAACAAGGAACAAATACTATCTAATAGAATGAACAAGTACTATGTAGAAGTAAGTTTTTATAATTTTTTTTTTTTAAATTACATCCACCAGATTACCTGTCAAAAAGATAGATTTTCAGAAAAAAAGTCTTTAAAAATACAGATGCTTGAATATGGAAAGCAACTGCTTCCTAAGATATTGAGGAATAGCACAAGGAAGGTAGCACAGGGAATGTAGCTGCAAGGGAAGTCAGACAAGAATTGGAAGACTGCGCAGGAAGCTGGAAAGACTTTAAAGGAGATGACAGCAAAGCACAGATAGAAGCACAGAGATTAAATACATGTAGGGGAGAAAGGAAATGGGAAGGACAGTAACATTAATGATGGACTGGCACACAGATATATGGAAGGAAAGAATCTACATGCAAGATTTTAAGGCATCCATTTTCTTCCTCCTATACTAACGGAATGTTAAGAGGCAACAAATGGAACAGAAGTCAAAACCTAGTTGAAAGCCACAGAGGAAAATGGTCATTCTTCTGCCAAATGACTCTTCACCCCATGATTTTAAATTTCTGGGAAATGTACATTACTTTTACTGTCAATTGGCTTGTGCTTTTTATGGATTCTTGGGTAACATTAACAGTCCAGTGAATTCTACAAGCAGTTTTAGAGAATGTTTACCAGGCTATTTCCAAGATTCCTGGAGAATGTGAATTACCAAATACCTGTTTTTAATTTAGGAATTTATAAAGCAAAACACTGTATTTTCTTCTTTGAGATTAGTTAATTGACATGAAATTAAACACAGCTAACGTGACAGCAAAATTCAATAGAATTTCATGAACTCAAGTTAGGACTAGATAATTTACATCCCAGAGTTCTGGGAACGTGGGCACATGAAGCAGAAGATGTTAAAGAAAACATTTTAATAGGTCTCTGATGTTGAGGGTGGTGCCACCTGATCGGAAAATAGCAAATATAATACCCATAACTTGAGACAGAAAAATGCAATCTGGGCAAAGAAAGTCCGGTTATTCTAATCCCAGCAGAATGCAAGGCTTTAGAACAATCACTCAGAGGGAGAAAAAAAATGTTGAAGAGATGGAAGTAAACAGAGGAATTATAATTCTATCTGCATTTCCAAAAAAATGAACAGTATCAGACTAACTTGTTATTTTATTTCTTTTTAAATGTGAGCATGTCTAATAGACGTAGTTTATCTGGCCTTCAATAAAGCCTATGATAACATGCCATATAAAGAATTCTTTAGTGACTTCAGAAACAAAGGGGAAACTTGAAGTACACATTAGCAGTATGAGCAAGCTGACTAGCTCATGGAATTTTAAAAAGGGAAAGCGTACACCGTGTGGAGATTATTAGCGTTCTTCCATTTGTTCAGAAAGCAATTTTATTTAGCAGCTTTACCAATGAACTTAGCAAGGAAAAAAAAAACAAAACTAGCAGCATCTTATTAAAAATAGCTTCTAACACAAAGCTTGGAGATAAGATCAACACATAGAGGGACCACGGAGAATATCATACAGAATTCAACAGGTAACCAAGATACCTGAGCATTAAGTCCTGTAGCATAAAAGGAGGCTACGTGCATAGAAGCACCAGAAAATGAACCTATATATCAACTGGAAAAGTTCAAGGAAGGAAAAATACCTCGTTGAAAAAACTCATTGATCAACAACAGATTGACCTGCCAACATAATACAGACACCTCAAAGGCAAATACGATCTGTAAATGTATCAGGAGTCACGTGTCCAACAGCCATAGGAAAGCATTATGCCACTGTACTTCAGGAACAGCACATGAAAATCTGGCCATTTACACTCCAGGAAACTGAACACAAACCAGTGGAAGAGGACTTCCAGGATGTTACAGGGGTGGAGAACTTCTCTCAAAGAAAGAGACAAAAAAAAAATATTTAACGCAACTAACCCAGCAAAACAAATGGTGGGAGAATGACTTCTCTCTATAAGTGTCAAAAGACACCAGAAAATCTTGGCTTCCTGCACATGAACTTTCACAAGAGGTTGCTCACACTAGGAACCTGACTGCTGATACAAGTTGCTCATTTGCTGAATTTGGTATTTTAACATCTCCACCTGATGAGATGCAAATCTGCAAAGAGCTTACATTCCCCTTTTACAGGGAAGTTTAATCCCACTGAAATGAACAGAGTATGAAAGCCAGAATCCACATCCCAGACACTCAAAAACTAAAAATTCCAGAAGAATTTAGACATACAGTTCTTAAAATCTTTTGATTGGAATCCAATATTCAGTCCTGTTAGGTCCTGTTGAATAACCAAGCTGAACTAAACAAACAAGAATAAAAGCTTTCCTATGCCTCTTACTGTACAAAAGACGACTCAAATTTGTCAGCCTGAGGTGCAAGGTGAACGACTTCTCATCAGACAGGAAGTTATGACTGGACTATTTGGCCTCAAGAAACCCTTTCATTAAAAACAAAAAAAAGACCAAACCAGATAAACCTAAGTTGGATCGTTCAAACTGGGTCTCTGAAGTGAAATTTGGGCACTTCTAAAGAAGGCAGGCCCACCTCCACACATGCTGAACAGTCCCACTGCAGTCTATTTTGGCTTATGTCAACATGGGGTCGAGGTTACATATGAGAACGAACCCGTGGTCTCATTCTGATGCTCTCCTGGCACTCCCCACTTGGGCCAGCCAGCGGGCTGAGACTGCTGTGGTCCCCAAGTCAGGGTGCACTCTATGAAGAGGCTCCATAACACCTGCCTGCACCACAAAGACCATATCCCTTGAATTAAGCAGACACTGAAAAGCCTTCTTACTGACTTCAACATATTCACTAGTCTGACACATATCTCCACCAGTTTTAATCAAGATAATTCTGCCTGGTTTTACTCTGTTGTTCATTTCTGGAAGTTACTCAAACATTTCTTTCTGTTCAAAACCATAGCAGAACACTAATCCAACGTGTCCCTGTTTGCTTCTCCTAAACACTCTGCATTCACAGTCCTCAAAAATACTGGCATAGCTTTAAGCGGGATACTTTTAGTAAGACTGAAGTTTTATAAAACTAGGATACACAGAACATTCTTTTACGTATATACACAAGATGTGAATGACTTTTTACATTTACGTAGAAAATTTTCCTTTCAATAGAAAATTTCTTGGGCTCCTATTTGGACTAAACAGAACTGAAAGCAGACTTGGCAGAGCACCTAACTGTTCTTCATAACAAATGGAAAGTAAGAAAATACTTGTAATTCTTTTACTTCCTTCCAGCTCTTGTTCAAAACCAGCTTATTAAGTAGTTTTGCAGTTGCCCCAAAAGGAAAAGTAATTTAAACAACATATTTCAAAAGCCTCTTTCAATATATAGTTCTCATAAATGTTGTCTCTTTGATCTGTTTTATTGGACTTTTTTTTTTTACTCTCTCAATGCCTACTGTTAAAAAACAAACAAAAACTTCTGAGATTATATATAAATGCTCAAAGTGGGAGAAAGTGCTTCCACACTTGAAGTTTCTAATAGCTTTATATCCATCCAACAAACATCAGGAGAGAAATGAGACAAACATTGAGAATAATCTACTTTAGGAAGGACACGTGGCCAGCGGATGAATAAGATAAAGCCAAAAGAAAATTCAGAACAAGAAAGTTGAAACAAATGAGAAGGTGGGAAAAAAAAACCCCTAAGATTTAGTTTTCAAAAGAAAGTGTCCAAGAAAACCCAAAATGTCAAAAGAGATAATAAAAGAAACAAAAAAGTTAGAACTTTAAAGATTGCCAAATTCTGTCCTGTTATGGATGTAGGCAACATCCCTATTCTACTCATTTAACTGACTTTAATTGAAAATTCCTTAAGTATCGTATCATAGGCACTACAATGCATCTGACAGCTATCGATGGTTCAGCAGAGAGGTGTTACTGGACAGCTATGGCACTGCTAAACTGGTGCCTGATGCTTAATACTAACATCAATGCAACAACTTGCATGAAGAGAGTTGGGCTGAACTATTAGGTTATGGCATGCAGCTAAATACTGTACACTGAGGGGAAAAATATATGTCCAGGAGTGGAAAATGCAAGGCTAATTTTGAACGAGGGCTGAAGCAGATGTGGTGGAATGCACTCTTTCCTGAATGTGAAACATGAAGGAAATCAATGTGAAAAGGCAAAAAAGTGTTCTTTCTTCCCTTTTGCTTTGGAAGAACGAGGCCTTCAAATGGTCTCTCGTTAACTTTCCCACTCAGTGTTTTCTTTTTCCATGAAGACTCAGGAAAAGGGAAGTATGTGGTGGTAACTGACCTGTAAATTTATATACTACTTGAGGGGAATTCCATCCATTTCTGTACCCTGGCTATTTCCATAGGTACCGAACAGACCAGTTTGAACAGTTATTTCATGTCTCCTTATTCCTCCTCTTGGACACAGGTACTTTATCTCAAGAGATCTGTTGCTAAAACCTCCACCACCTCACCATTATCAGAAGTAAGGTCCAATACAGTGAGTCAAGCACACTGTGGATACAAACACAGTGAAAGGTTCACATGAAACCTCTTCCCCTGGACAAGTCTACCCAACAGAGGTGCTTATGGTCTTCTGCTTGCACGTATCTTCCTTCGGTGCAACACTGTGCAGATGATGCCTGAAGATATGTGCTTTATAGCTCCCTTTGCAACAAGTGCAGCCCTCCCCTTTTTCTCTCCTAAGCACGCTGACATAAGTGTCCACCGTATAACACAATTCACCAACATGTCATCAAACACTGAGCAATTCAACAAAACAGAAACTAAAATGTACAAATTAAGCATGTTAGAGACAGATTTCCCCTTCTTTGCCACTGCAAAGTTAAAAGCTTTGACCCTGTAAATCTTTTAGTCCTTGGACTTATGAGCTTGATTAAAAACACAAGACTAATCATAAAAAATGGTAGGCAAAGTCTGCTTTTTATTTGTCTAAGAAAATGCTGGCAAAAACACTGCAAAAATTTACATAGCACTCCCCTGTACTTACTGCCTCTCTAATTTAACTGAAAACAAAAATTATACCCCATAGATGAAAATGCTTATTATGTATTCTAGTCAACCACATTACTGTGTGGATCTTCATCAAATTAAGACCTCAGTGCTTTAAGAAGGCTCAAAAGCTTTTCTGCTGCTTTCCCTAAGACAGAGAAATGAGCATAAACTGATGGCAAAAGTAATGCTTGTGAAGGAATGTTCACTTTCTAGGAAACGGTTTGTTCTTTCTCCTAAGTCTGTACCGGGAAAAAATCAGGAGACCCCTTCTGCCCTTGAAACATTTGCTGTCTGACCAACAGTGGAGTCGTTCACAAGTGCTGAGCTAGGAGCAAATGCCATAGAAAGGCAGCAAGCACCTACACAGGGGACAGAGAGCATTTTTAACCTCAACGTTAATTCCCAAAGCAACTGGAAAAAGCTGTAGGACTCCTGGCTGGTACTACAGCTTGGATGAAGAATTGGTACTGGAACTGACAAATATGCACCAGTGACTGGATTCACTTTGTCAGGCTCTCCAGTGCTTTGTCAGTCGTAACTATTCAGTTATTGACTGAATAAATAGCAGTAGGACCAAACCAAAGATTATTCCTGACCATGAATAACTAAGTAGTTCCCGTTTAGGCTGTACTGCTTATAAAATCTTGCCAAAACAATTCCTCTACTGTTCGCACTATGCCTTTTACGCTCACATTTAAATAAATTATTCTACATTAAAAAAAAAAAGAAAGATATATTTAAAAATCAAAGGAAGTAAAATGAAAACAGTTTTCCAACAAGTGTTTTGCATTTGAAGGGTCACCCTAACTCTGTAATAACCTACTCTTCATGTAGATGGATTTCTCAAAGTTGTTACACTCATCCAAAAAGTTTATCAAAATTGGGTTTACAGATATAGTTATGGTTCAGAAGGCGATGCTATGCATAAGTGAGGAAAGGGATGAGTGATATAGTGGACAAACTGCCTGCATTCTTGTGGCAAGCCTGAAAGCAAGCTAAGCATTACAGTATGTGGAACTGATGGGGCTTGGCAGAGCTATGAATGAAGCAAGAGAGTCAAGAGAACAATGTAAAAACCAGATTCTGACGAATTTAGCTCATCATTTACCAAAACAGAGTAACAATGTGCAGAAAGACAGCTGAACATGAGAAGACAACAACCAAGACAGCAGGTCACCTTTTTCCAAATGGGAAATGTAAACCAAGCACAGAAAAATCATAAGCTGACAAAATAATTCTACCAAAAACACGAAACAATTTATGAACAGATGTTTTACTGGAATAAGCTAGAAAGTTAACAGTCTTGTTTTTTTTTTTTAAGTAAGAATTATTATGACATTATTCTTCACTAAAGCCCATGGCCTTTTACCTTTGTTCCTAAGATTCATAAACATTTCTAGCTAGGAACAGATAGAGGGCTAAAAATTATGTTGCTGTCAGCCTTGGTAACTTTTCCACTTGCTTTGGCATAATACTAGAATTTGGCTTCATAAAAATTAATACTTGAGTGTTACATAAAGTGTTTTGTTTAACTTACTTACACTCAATAACGGAGTGCAAGATTTTGTATACTTTAAGGTATATAAAAATGTATGTTTTAGCTGACAGTAAAATAAACCATCTTATATTATCTTGAAGAAAAATGTTACCATAAAGGCTTCTTCATGAAATTTAATGGGGCATATTTTCCACAAAAAATGTGAAAATCTGAATTCTTCTTGAGCAAGAAGATACCAAAATTTATGTACAAAAAGGCACAACAGATGATACATAAATTAGCATCTGCTTGATCAGTCATACACTTCCAATATGCATATACCAGTTACATTCAGGAACATTTATTAATATCTTAGTAAATCTGTTAGTTATCTGCTGATGATTTGTAGGGCAATCTAAAACTTGTCCCTCAGGTGAATTCCACCAGGTCAATGCAAAATGCATCCAGAATATAATTTAGTTACTTCACTCTGTAACTGCACAACTAACTTAAGGTTTGCTAGCTGTCAAATTCTCACTTAAAGCAATTTTAATAATTACAACAAATTGTACCTTACATTTAACTATTAAAAAAAAAAAATAATACCATCCTTAACTTTTCAAAAATTGATACCTGATGTATAACCGCAAATGTTCGTACATGTGTCAAGAATCCAATTCCATCATAGCTATCCAAACAACTGAAGTGTGTGCCTGTCCATATACATTTTATCAAACTTAGTATTGCAAATAGTACGCTGAACTTGAGACTTTTTTAAACTTATCTTCAATCTTCGTGCTCCCTATATATGTTCTATGGTATTCAGCTCCCTCTGGGAAATACTAGAAGCAAATCGGAACAATTTGATGGTAGGCTATCCCCAGGCACCCAGCATTGGTTCAGCTTCCCCCCACATACACTGATTTTGGAACAAAACCAGTCTGAGAACTTTTCAACAAAAAGACGTGTGACCAAAACAGCAAAGGCATTTGGAGCACAGTAGGCAGAGTTAAGAACAGGACTACGATTCGAGAAAAATAAGTATGTTTCTACTACTCATGCATATTCAGAAGAGAGGAAAACAATGTAAAAATCAAAACAAGGTTTCTGGCTCTCCCTGTTATTACAAAAGGTTCTTTTATGATGGAAAACAAGGAGAGTCTGCTTTCTGCTGTTTCTGTGGGCATCTTTAAAAAACTTTGGCTTTGATAGGGGGACATGCTGGTGGAGAACACACTCCATGCATATCTGAAGTGGAAAAGAAGAGTGATCTACCCTGATACCAGGAGCCCAGCATGCCAACCAAGCCGATCTGATACCTAGATGACACCCAGTGAAAGCTTCAGATAGCTGTTGACCCTCCAGTTTGGGAATTCTTCTGCAGCTGAACGTCACCAGGACATAGCACATACTCCTAACCTTGAATTCAGTATATCTCCCGAGCTGCATGACCCAGTACTGAGCAATGCCATCACCTCTCTCCAGAGTTTTCCACCCAACTGCTCCTCAAAGGGTCATTTCTACCTTGCTTGGGGCTCCTTCATGCCATACAGCAGAAGCAGGCTGGCGGGACAAGTACAGGATAGGACCTGGTCTCGCTCTGCAGCAATTGTCTGAAGTATCAAGAGGTTAATGAAGGCTCTCCAGTCAGTGTAAGCACCCGCAGAAGCCACTGAACACCAAAAAGAGTCAGGCCCAGGAGAACGCCAAGGGTGACACACCATTTCCAGCCTCTGAGGGATGGGGATTTGCCATGCTTGAGGAGAACAGCGAGCCAGCAAAACAAAGGTTCAGTTGAAAAGCATTTGTATGCCTGAAGAAGCTGATGAGTCATTTTGATGCTCACAGAGATTTCTGTGCACCAAGACTTGGCAAAACAATTCTGGCCTTCATATAAACTGCCAGGAAAACCAGTAAATTTGGATTAGGTTTAAGTTATGTTCATTGCTCTTGCTATAGCAAAGCATCAAGAGCAACTAACTCTCCATTTCCAGATTCTAGCATTTAAAAAAAAAAAAAATCAGTGATACTTGAAAATATTTTACTTCATCTGGTATCAGTGTGCTTAACACATATTCTAAAGATAAGTTTCTCAAACAATCCTTCATAACACTAAGCCCCATAATAAACACTCACTAAAATGAACACAATAGCTGTCAATCAACAAAATGTTGGAGGTGTTTTGTTTGGTTGTGGTTTTTTTGTAAATTAACAATTTACAGTGGAAAAAAAACAGAAAATATTTAAGGTTTTCTTAAATACTGTATCTTCATGAATGTAGCATATAGCATGCTCATTATACTCTCAAAAACAACCAAAAAAACCAACCAACAAAACTAAAAAAAAGAAAAATGAGAAACCCTCTTCACCACCAAGAGAGAAGCTACACCACTGTGTGGGGGAAAGTGTTATTGTACGGTAGCTCATATGCACGTAGTAATTTTGAACCGCGCTAACACGTCGCATGCTACGCCAGACAAGTGGCTTGGCTATTGCTGCCTGCACTGAATGCTGGATTTGCTGAACGTAAACATACGTATCAGTGGTTCCATACCTTGAGATCCCAGAAAGTTGATGTTGAGAGTCCCAACTGACTGGATTAATTTTGTCTGCGGCCAAGCATAACACCGCTTTAGAGCCTCACACTCTATCAAGGGAGAAATTCTAATTGGATCTAACAAAGGGCTCACTGCTTAGGCACACGTGTTAGAAAATAGTTTCCACATCACATAAACTGTACTACTAAGGAGAATTATAAAGGACATTTTCAGAGCTCTGCAATAATGACATATTACAAACATTACTTTCAAGTGTCCCGCTTTCAGGAACGTATCATGCAAGTTATGAATAATGCATTTACTTATATAACAGCAGGTATGGTGAATCAAGGTTGAATTCAGACACCATTACTGGCATTTATTTCTGCTACACTTCACTACAGGAAAGCATGGTAGAACATGCTTCACAATGGAAGTACCAGAATCTTAGTATTTAATCTTCAAAATGATTCAATAAAAAGAAAAAAATTAAGGTGATAAAAGGGTGGTAAAAAACAATTTAGGAAGCTATGAGGTGGGGAAAAGCAGACGCTTAAATTGTAGGAAAAGAAAAAATACATCTCAACCTCCCACTAAAGCCATCTTCTGTTCCCCTTTCCAGCTACCACTTCTCTGTGCCAGGCATCTCAGTTTTCCTGACTCTGCACAGTAACGTTTCCTAAATGTGCACAATACCAGAATTACTAGTTGAGAGTACCATGCTACTATTAAACCCACAATACCAATCCCATCAATCTTTCCCAATCCATGTCTGCCTCTGCTCATACATGTCTCCCATCTACTCTTTAAGTGGCATAAGCCCACCTGGGCTTGCCCTCTGCTTCAGCAACACGGGAGGGGAAGGTTGGCAAAGCAGAGCATGGGAGAATCCCCCACCATCATTGCCCTCAATGTCCAATATTATCACTGTAGTCCATAATATCTTAATACCTTTTTTTTGGTAGGAGTACCAGGAAGGATTAAGAGCTTATCAAATATGTTTTGACACCATGATATCTTTTACTTCCAGTCACTTTAGTTATGCTCACAGGTTGGGCACAGCAGAGAATCTGGGCCCACACACTTTGCAAGCTACACCCTACGGCTGAGAGTTGCAATGGGAAACAAATGTATGGTGTGACAAGTCAGGAACATAGAACTCTGAACCTTCTGAGAAAATAAATAGTTTATCTAGCTGCAGGCATCTTATCCTAAACTAATAGGAGAAAGAATTTTTGCCTTATTTCGAGTTGCCACCACAGATTTGTTCTCAATAGCATCTAGCATAGGAGCTCCCGTTATCTTGCAAAGGGAGAGGTGTTCCTGACCACGAGACATGCTCCTGATTATGATGGGAGAAGGAGAATACTGAGTCAGACTGACTAGATGGCAAAAGGCAGATAGTGTCAAACCAGGACAGATTCTGCCGGGAAGCCTCACAACTGCCACCCCCCATGGTCAGGGGTCACTGCTGCACCATGTAACACCAGTCCCATGCTGCTTCCACTGGAATTTCAATAATGTGGACACACACGCACACACAGACCAATTAACCTGAAGGGTGGGAAGCCTTGGGGGAAGGAAAGACAATAAACAAAACACGTAACACCAGAAATCTTCTGATTTGGTTCTCGACCAAGGACACCTGCCATCAAAATAGACCAAATCTTCATTTTGCATTTCCTTGCTCTTGTCCATACTAGCCCACCAGCCACCCAGCTCACATTCCCTACCCCACCTATGAGGAAATGCGTACTGCTTTGGCAGGGATGGAGTTAATTTCTTCAGAGTAGCTCCAATAACGTTTTGGATTTGTGATGAAAACACATCCATGTTGTTGATAACACAGGGATGTTTTAGCTATTGCTGAGCGGTGCTTGCACAATGTCAAGGCCTTTCCTGCTCCTCAGGCTGTAAGTACTCAGATTCCTCATCCTGCTCCTCCCTGCCAGTAAGCACAAGAGGTTGGGAGGGGACACAGCTGGGACAGCTGACCCCACCTGAACAAAGGGATATTCCATACCATATGACACCATGCTCAGCATTTAAAGCTGGGGGAAGAGGGAGGAAGGGGGGACATTCTGTGATCCTACAAAGACAGGCTGAGAGAGTTGGGGTGTATCATCCTGGAGAAGAGAAGGATCCAGGGAGACCTTATAACAGCCTTCCAATACCTGAAGGGGGCCTACAGAAAAGATGGAGAGGGATCCTTTATGAGGAAGTGGAGCAATAGGACAAGGGGTAACAGTTTTAAATTGAAAGAGGCGAGATTTAGATTAGATAGCAGGAATTCTTTCCTGTGAGGGTGGTGAGGCACTGGAACAGGTTGCCCAGAGAACCTATGGATGCCCCACCCTTGGAAGTGTTCAAGACCAGGCTGGATGGGGCTTTGAGCAACCTGGTCTGGTGGGAGGTGTCCCTGCCCATGGCTGGGGGTTGGAACTAGGTGATCTTTAAGATCCCTTCCAACTTGTTTTCTTAAGCACCCATTAAGCATGATGGAGCCCTACTTTCCTGGAGATAGCCCTAAACACCTGCCTGCCGATGGGAAGTAGTGAATTAATTCCTTATTTTGCTTTGCTTCCATGTGCAGATTTTGGCTCAACTTATTAAACTGTCTTTCTCTCAACCTACGAGTTTTCTCACTTTTGCCCTTCTGTTCTCTTCTCAACCTGCTGGGGGGCAGTGAGCGGGTGCCTGTGAGGGGCTGAGCTGCCCCTCAGCGTTAACCCACAACAAAGCGTCACTACAAACCTTCCCACTCAGTGCCTTGCTGCAGGTACAACTGCCAAGAAACAACCAAGAAGTAAAAACACACGTGAAGTGACACTAGCTTTGCCTGCTCTGGCTACCTTAGCAAAACAAAGGCTACGTGGGCATCTGATTGCTGTCTACCAGCATATCAAGGGAGGGGCAGGAACACACAAACAGCAGAGAGAAAAAAACATCATATATGCTAAGGGCAATGTCAAGTATTGTGTATAAACCAGTTGTGATGATGTTCAGGCTGGAAATGAAAACAAAGTTCCTCATAGTTGCACAGCTCCACAACAGAAAACACCCTCCACATAGGAGAAACAGAAAGCAGACATTCAGCCTTAAGAAAAGGAAACTTGCTACTTCTACAAAAGGAATTGTATAATAGATGAAAAGGCAGAGAACTGGAAAGTGACCCAGGAAGTCTCGCTGGGCTGCTGCCAGGAAAAACTGAAACAGAAACCCAGAGCACAGGGAGCTCCTCCATGTAGCTTCTGGTGGAGCAGTCACCTTCTAATTAGGATTCCTCAAGAGAGGAAGGAATTAATCTCAAAAGCTTATTTTGATGTTGGGGGCTCTGAACCCTAGTAGAAGGCATAGTTTAACCTCTGCATCTCAAACCATTCCTAAATAATAGTAAAAAATTAAATAAGAGTGGCAGTCTTACAGAGATCATATAAGGTGTAATTTATCTCTCATATGTATTCATCTACAAGCCCTAGCACTATTTTGATACCTCGAGGAAAAGGACTGTGGATTTACAAACATTGATTGCTCTGTTTTAAAACACCTTAATGCTAGGACAGGAGAAACTGAACTGTCTTCAGGAGGTTCTGTTTCCCACTCATGACTATAGAGACATGCCAGAGAATTAAAGTTAAGTGAGAGGAACCCTAGTTACCAATGCAATGACATAGAAAGAAGAAAATCAAATGGACAGACCCAGACACAGTTTTCCCTGTCAGAATGGGCCATTAGAAAACCTAGTAAGGACAAGAACATCACCGGCAGTTAAGGTGTGAGAGTCTAAGCTCCTAGCTTAACTACTATATTTAGTAACCTGCCTTCAAGTCACTTAAAAATTCATTTTATTTCTTTAAGCTTCAGAGTAGTACTAATTCCCAAATTAATGGGTGAACCACATTAACTAATAGCTCATAAATTATAATAATGATTTTAGAGGTTGCTTTCTTCTGCAGCCCTTAAAAAGAAAAAAAAAAAAGAAAAAGATTACATTTTGATTTTATACAAATATTGTTCCCCAGTGTTCCCAAGCCACCTGGGAATGAAGCTGTGACTCACCCATGCCCCCGAGCTTGTGGATGCTTCCACCTGGCTCCTCTGGTGTTGCGGGGGTTGCAACACGCTGAGCGAGCCAAGGGCTCCCCAGGAATGTGTGTTACACACACGCTGCTAAGTCTTTCCTACCAGCCCCGTGAGTGGGAGTTGAATTATTTTGTCTAGGGGTTTCTTGTTTTGTTTTGAAACCTAACATTCAGACAAAGACTTTCTTGGGCTTTGCAAACAGAGGAGGAGGTAAAGGGGCGGTAAGACAAGGTTTTGGCTTGCAAAATGAAATTATGGTCCTATTAAAAAACAAGCAAGTAACTAATGAGAGCCCGATGACATAATATAAACATCTTAGTTTATTTCAGTAGATTAAAGGCAATTCATAAATGAACTCTGAAAAAATAGCAAAAAAAAAAAATCAAGATACACCTCCACGTCATGCACATTTAAAAACCCAACTTTAAACTTTTCCACTGCTGATTTTTTTTTTCTTAATAGACAAAAATCCTTTAGAAAGGATCATAGAGAAAGGTAACATAAATATCAGTGCATGTTCTAAAGAAATAAGTGAGCTGTGTTCAGGGTGGTGTGGAAGCACTCAAACCAGCACAAACATTTATCAAGTACGCTGCTCATTTCTCCCTTTGATACTTGAGCATTATTTTTCCTGTAAGTCCCTGTAAACTTTGAAGTTTTGCACAAGATCTTGAAAGAAATACAGAGTCTAACCAGCTGCTAAGTGGGATTCTCTAGCTAGTGATTTCCATGTATATTATATAGAAAGCATAAAAGAGAATAGGTTGAGCGATGTAAAACGCCAACAGTGAAACTCTTTGAAAATTTATACTAGATAAAAGCATCTGCAGTCTCAACACTTGTACCCTGTAGTCCTGCAGAATGATAAAAACCAGTGTCCAGCAGAACAGCTGGAGTCCACTGAAAGAGAGCAAAGCCAGCGTTTGAAATACAATTTGCTCTGGATATGCTCAAGTTGTACGAGACACACTTTCACATCCACAATAAACCTCTTGTAACAGCTAGTCCATTAGATGATCCATCACTTTTTGAAGCCTCAGAAAGCCAGAGTGCACAAAAAGGGTGTTATCAGGGAGGAGGCAAACCTGCAAGACAAGGTATCTGAAATTACACAACAAGGTAACTGCTCTGTGTATCTGGGATAGTTACAGCTGTAACTAAGCCTTGCATCTTCCACCTCTTGTCCACAAACCCTCCCAGGGGATTCATAAAAACGTGAGGCATCCTGCCTGCTGGGCCAGTGCCCACAGGCAGCCTGTGCACTCACAGCACCGCTCGAGCATCCCTGTCTGCACCCTCCCTGAGCCACAGGAGGCTCTTTTGCCAAAATACTCCTTGCTTTCCAGAAACGGTCTCAGTGCCGCGGATACAGCACCTGATGCTAAATTAAATGCAACTTGTGCTCTGTGAAACAGAGTAAAATCACGTAATCCACGTCAGGCTCAAAGCTGTGCATTCAACTGGCATTAAACACACCCAGAAAGAGACCACCTGGATCTGTTCCTTGCAAAACCACCTTGCCCCTGGAGAGACTGCAGAGACACAAGGCAGCTGATAAACTCTTGCATGCATGCAGTGGCGCTTACTTAAAACCAGTCACAACTGCAACACAGAGAGGTGGGATATAAACACACCACAATAAAAAAAAAAGGTTTGAATAGGTTACTGTGTTCAAGGTAAATGTTTGATGAATGCAACGGAAAAGCAATTTATCAACATTGAAAAAATAGCTAAAGAAATTGCTATGGTTTACATATCTAACTTATTTCCTTGCTCTTCAGACTGTTTTTAAATACTCATCCTGAACCATCTCCTCGGGGAGAAAAGACAGAGGAATTCAGTCAATATTGTACTTAAAGTCATGCGTGAAAATTAATAGGATTAAGGTCCAAAGTAAACGTTATTTTCACAGCTAACAAACTACAAAACTGCAGTATAACCAGTGAAAAACAATTTTAAAACTGATGAGTGGAAATTGTGCTTTTACTAACTGTAGTCCATAAACTGCTAGGGTGTTGCAGCTAAGGAAACAAAAGTCAGCAGACTTCAATACAGCCAAACTGAATGCCATGTAGAGGAGGTAAATGTCCTCCTATGTGAGCTCTATCTGTACATAGCCTACACTCTTAAATACTGGAACGCAGTCAGAAAGTCTGACAACCGCTGAGCAGTACCTGACATTACAGAAGCACAAAAAACTTGGAGAATTCGGAGAGTAACAACAAAAAGCTGCTTAAGGGCTGAAGAATTGGCTTCATAAGGGGGGATTAATAGTTGACGCTATACCAGATTTAATCAAAGATGACATTAAGGTGTCAAAGCAATGTCTTCAAGCAATCAAAAAGCACCTCACAAAAATAATTTGAGCATGTAAAACCTGTAAATGCTACAGGGAAGAGAAAAAAGGTCTGAAGATGATTGATGTTCTTTAAAAACACAAGCTTGTTCCCCACACTTGTTCTTTTTATTCTCAGCGAGGGCAGACAAAGATGAAGGTGGAAGAGCTTCCTGTACCCCAGTACTAGGTGACGCTGCTTTAGAGTGGAGGAGTTCAGATATCTCCTCTGCTCTCTCAGAAGTGAATCTAGGACATAGCAGGAAAAAGCAGAAGAGGGAGCTAATTTTCCAAAAACAAAAGTGGGCATTCTGTGGAGTAATTAAATGAGGGCTCCTTACCACCTGCAGGAGAGTGTTAGAAGGTAAGAGGATGCCCTCTAAGAATTTCTGGGTTGTAAACAGGAAGGCTGTCTAGAATTACTTGGACTCTAAGTTTTGTTGGGTTTTAAAATGGGAAACAACACAGAGGACTTTACCCATAGCTACAGTAAGTTGCACTTCCTAAAAAAACAAACAAACAAACTTCTTACATTGCTGCTTCTATTGTGATTCATTTCCATAGCTGATGACAGAAGAACTCTAACTGGGAAAAGCTGATTAAGGGAAAATAAACAAGGCAAATGACACTACACTCTCTCAAAGTCTGTAAAAATAACCAAATGCGCTTGTATAACTTCTGTATTTACAGACTTTTTGGTCAAGTGGAATAGGACAGTGGAAAATACACCATATGCAGAATGAGGAATTTTTTGACAACCGTTAAGATGAAGTTGGATCTCCTTCCCATCAGCAGTTTTGAAGATTTCTGAATAGCTAAAGATGCTTGTTTGCCATGAGTTTAAAGTGGTTAATTCATCATCATTTGAGTTTCTCAGTGTATTTTTTGGATAAAAACATATTTTATAACTCTGTTAAGAAACAATGACCTTCCAGTTTGTGATGTCATTTGCCTCTTTTGGCAGGGTCATTTTGAGCTGAACAAAATCATCTGTTGCTTTCATTTCAGACCTTTCATATCGTCTATTGCCATTCTTTCCTTGTAACTCATAAGCATAACGTCTGCAACTCCATCACATCAAGTACCCCTTCCTCCTACTGCTGAACACAAGGGCAACCTTCTAACTAATTGCTGCAGGGTCAGGTTTAAGGACTAGACCTTAAATCTGAATAAACAAGTTTAGCTGAAGTTCAACTAAATTTCTGGTTCTGCTAAATTTTCAATGTTAAAAGTCTCAATTTGCCATTCTCTCCCAGTGCCCGTCACTCTCAAGTCCACCTTCTCCAAGTGACAGTAAGATGACAGCACCCCACAAGCTCATCTATAAGGACTTCAAAAGTCACAATGAAATTCTGATGACACCAAGAGACATTCCCACATTTACATCTGATACATCAGATACATCTGATAGGTAAGGTTAAAAGCTATTTGGTAAGGTTCTCTCTAGATATTTTTTAAGTAAACTATGTACACACACTCCATATCATAGCCTGTTTTCCAAAAAATATGAGGCCATAGAGCTCACAAACTAAATCTAACAGAAGGTAATAGCCCAAAGACCATAAAATTCAGCATAGGGGAGAGAAAACCAAAGTTATTCCATCCTGAATGCAAGAGTGCATCGTGAGTTCCACAGTCATGTCTTCTATTATCAGTCTGCTAATGAGGCTTTAGGGAGCAATCCATCATAACACTGGAAGAGGCATAACTTCTGCCAGATAGGTTCATCCAAGTAATTCAGTTGAACCTTTCTCAAGCTGACAGATATGTAATAGAATGAGAAGTATCAATTTTATTTGTTTACTACTATTGATCCTATGTATACAATTATGTCAATTTTGATTGAAGTTTTTTGTGAAATCTTATGCATGTATATTGTTTCAAAGAGATACTTCACATATTAGATGACATCCACCGAGTACAGTCTAGTGCAGCCCCTTGTTTTATTTCCATGAGCAAATGGATATGTACAGCAGTTACCTTATGCTGGTTATGGAAATCTAATCCCCTTTTTGATTTCCTACGTCAACTGACACAGTAAGCATCATGTTGAGGTTAATACGGGTGTGAACGGAGAGAGATGCTACACCTGAATTCCACATGTAGCACGATTCCCTAGACTTATCTGTAAGGCCAACTGAACTGCACTTGGTAGTTGCTAGCCTACTACATCCAAATAATGCATTTACTAAGTCGCCACTGACTGAATTCTCAGATCAGACTGGATCCCCCAGCTTCCTGGGGAGGATCCTAAATACATCAAGAGAAAGGACAAAGAAAGATTGTAGCAAATGTCAGCTAGTCATCTGAACTGGGACTCCTTTTGGGATCTCTGGGGTTCTCCTGAGCACTGATGGCTCCACCCACAAAAAAAATCAAGTAACCCAAAAAAATAACTTGAAGTTAAGCTGACTTATGCAGATATGCAATTATCTAGGCTTCAAAAAGATCAAGAAATATGTTTTATTTGAAAAATCTGAGGAAAAAAATGGACATATTTGATGAGTAATAAACATATTAATCTTGTTAGTTGGTCAGCTGGCCCTAGCAGATGTTGACGACCACCTACAGAAAGTAAGCAATGGTTTCAAGAAGTGCTACGTTGAGAGCAAGCCTTCCTCAAAGAAATGTTATGACCAGAGGTTCAAAAGAAATTTTACATCTTTTCAGACATGAAGAAAGAGTAAGTGTTTGAAAAAAAAAAAACCTCTATCCTCAAGGAGGACAGGAATTTATTGAGAAACTCTCAAAGCAAATAGCTCAACATGATTTGTATTCTCACTAGTGTGAGGCCCTATTTCCTGGGCAATTATAATATCAGATGGACCCCTAGGAAAAACAAACACTGCAGCTTTAAAGATAAGGTGGAGAATAACACCCATGGAAGCCACCTCCAGGATGGTTTATATATACTATAGTAACATTATTGATGAAATGCTACGGCTCAAATAGGAGAGAAGGTTTACACGGGGGCAGTTCACAGGCTTTGCAAATGCCAGCCATCAGCAAAATGTAGTAGTCAAAGAATCAGCGTTTATTGGAAAAAACTCAGTAAATAGAACTCAGATGCAACTGAGCATCCAGCCCAAGTGTTACTTTCAAAAGCAGATCAAAAGGAAGTGTGGGTGCCTCAAAATCTTGATTAGAACAGGAAAATGAAGTAAAGCCCATGACTGTACACTGTGCCACAGGCGATTGCCTCTGTTTCAAACTAGCCAAAGATTGCTACAAATAAACGAGGCTTGTCTATACTTCTCATAAAGAAGCAGAACGTTTTCTTTTGCATATTTTTTTTTTGGCCTCGAACAACGAACACAAGTGAATGCCATTGTTAGTCCTACCACACCAAAAGAGAGAAAATAGATTCCAGTTAACTCCTACTCTGCAAAGACTGGGTTTGAGCATGCACTGCATGAAATCATCAGGCAGGAATTTGGAGGCATTCTCCACAATGATAATCTATTAAGTCAGGACCAGCAAGGACAACAGATATCAGTGGAAGATTCACCACTGAGGTTATGTACATGACCTGGTCGCGTCCTCAGACCATACTGCCAACAAGACCATTGTGGGCACTATTCTTGGGGAAAGACCCCTTGCGCACAAGCTGCCACGTACTCCAGTCAGCTCTTCAATCTAGATGCAATTACATCCAGGACTTTGGAGAGTAAAGCAGAGTGGATCCATCACCACATAGCATGGATAGATGCAGCACCAATGCCAAAAGGTTTCTTTGAACTTCTGAAATGGGTATCAGTAAGCTTCAATGCGTGCATAGACACAAGTGCCCAGAACGAAGCAAGCCACAAAACTGAAAAGAGTGTACAAGATCATTTTAACCCAAGTGCGTGGAAGAAGAATATTCTGC
Source organism: Calidris pugnax (assembly GCF_001431845.1). Classification (NCBI taxonomy): domain Eukaryota; kingdom Metazoa; phylum Chordata; class Aves; order Charadriiformes; family Scolopacidae; genus Calidris; species Calidris pugnax. The sequence continues at coordinate 48,774 of NW_015090771.1, read as the reverse complement.
TGTTTGATATACACTCCTAGTTTCTTTTATGCACCTTACAATATATAATTTATTCACTGATGAACAGAATTGTATTATTTCTATATGGTACATTTAAGCAATAATTAAAGTTATATTTTTTACTGTTCCAAAAGCCTTTCTTGAGTAATAAGCATATGAAACAGCTTCTATAAACAAGCATTTATCTTCTCATTGGAGTGTATTATCATTAAATTCCATGATTACTGCCACTAACCTAATACTCAACAAAAGTTTTCCTACTGCACAAAGGAACATCCTCTGAACAATAAAAGCAGCTGAAAATTTTGTCAGTGGCTTATTTGGCAACAATCACAGCAGTCGGCTGCTTTTGTTCAGGGAGAAATACTGTGGAAAGAGGGGGAATTGGGACGGGGGGCACAAAAGTTTAGTGGCTGGAAGAGAACTGAAGTAGTGCAGGAAGAGGGGGAGGTAAAGTCATTTCAATGGAAATAACATTTCTACTTGTTACAGAAATAGCAGAACAGCCTCCCTCCATTCATTAAATAGACAGCCCATTTATTTTAATTTTCACTGGTGAATGAGTGTGTTATCATTTGCAACACCTTTTACAAGATATTCTAATTATACTTAAATGAAATAATTTTAAAAGGTATTTTTCAATAAGTATATTTGGTTTTTCTTATTTCTGTCAATTTAGATAATAGAATTTCACTCTTGGGGTCCTAATATGACAAGCCACAGTAAAATATTTCATGCGGATATATAAGCATTTCAAAAAACCATCAAATTTGAAAATATATTTTCCCATTATGAATTCTATGGAAAAAAAAAATCACACAGAAATTATTGTATTTAAATGTGGATGCCTCTATATTAAAAGTGCATGCAACAGCTGATGTCATAGCACACAAGAGCTCTCAGCAAAACAAAATTATGCTTGCATCCTCCAAATTATACATATTCATAGGAATAAAAACCTCTGACTTGATCCTGTCAGCTGTGGTGTATTTTCCTGACATTACAGAATGCAGATAACTAGAGAAGGAATAATCTTTTAAAGGACGGTAGTACCAGTTTTAACTGCAAAAACAGCTGTTTTTAACAAAATGTAAAGGGTTCTCAAGAGCACAAACTGGTCCTTGTTTTGCAGTTGAACAAACATTTAGCAGCCCTTCTGTTTCTACAGCTAACTTGTTTTCCCCCTTTAAAAAAAAAAAAAAAAAGGAAGGTAAGAGATGGTCAAACCTGCATTAATTATCGTCCTTGTCCAGCCACACATTCTGTCAGAGCCATACTTTCATCCATATCTGAGGACAATAAAGAAAATAAAAGGAGGGGCTAAGACATCCTAAGTTTACAGTCACGTACGCAGTTCCTTTGAAACTGGCTCACAGAATTTAAGAATATGTGTGAAAGGGTTGACTACATCAGCATGCTCAGAAAATCTCCAACACCATCCTCGCCTTCCTGTGCAACAGGCCATCTGCTGGAAAACGCCGTGCCCATAGCCAAAAGCTGTGTGTGGGCTGAAAGGCTGCAGGGGAAAAAAAAAAAATAAAAAAAAAAATGCAGCAAATCCCCGAGATTAATGACTTCACACGTGCATCCCTTGTGCTGCGGCCCAGAGCAGTTTCCCCACCCCCTGAAAACCACACAGCACTGCCACCACCATCACACAGTTTCCTTCCTCATTCAGCAAAGATTAGCGCGTAGATCTGTCCGTGCCATACGCTTGGCAGTGCCTCATGGAGGGATAAAAATCACCCTCTCAGATACAGGCCCTTTCAAGGACGCAGTGCCATGTCTGATGCTTCGCCTTATATATCTTTGGGGAAAACACAGAAGAGACAACGAGCTTCAGAAAAGATTGCTCCATGCAGAAAGTTTCTCGCAACTCTTGACATTCATTTATTATTCATTTCCCACCACCTCTCCTTATTTGATTATATGGCTTACAGACTGCAAGCAGTTTAAGATGGAGTTAGAAGTTGCTAGCAACCATTCTGTCATCATTTCCAGTCCCCACAAAGAGAAAAGCTGCTGCTTAGTCCATTCTTGCATCTCAAGAGAACAGGTAACTGGATCAACATCTGTTACAAAGTGAAAAATGACCTGTAATTTAGCATGTGTTTTCTCTGAAAAGACAAATCATCACCTGGGATAGTTCAAAGGTCTCCCAAATCTGAATTAAAACTTGCAATATATAGGCAAAATAAGAAAGGAAATTATTTCATTTTTAAAGGTGCTGAATACTCGTACTGCCCAAAGAAGTTAACGAGGACATGCACACTTTGAAATCAAGCCACTAAACCAGTGATGATCAACCAGTGGTCACCCAGAAAGGACCACCTGGGTTTGCAACCGCTCCCTGGGACAGTAATGCCATTTAGCAGACACTTTTTTTCTTCCCACCAGATGAATATGTCAATTTAATAATGACTTTACTATTTCAGCCTGTACTGATTTAAGTGAAATAACCTACACAGATAAAGATCCATATAATGACTTTACTATTTCAGCCTGTACTGATTTAAGTGAAATAACCTACACAGATAAAAAAGATCCACGCTGTTCATTACATGGTGTCTACGTTATTGCTGTGACACCTACACTTTAAAGGGCAGACCGAATGAAAGGGTCAACGGCAGAGCCTTGAATGAAAACAGGAATTGCTGTGTGCATCCTTCAAGGATTTTATTATAATCCTTTCCAGTGTTCACTATGATCTTTAACCATTAATAGAACATATAGACAGCTGCTGCCTGAAGTAATCTGTCCCTTCTATCCTCGGCTAAAGTGAGAAGAAGTAGTGGTAAAATTCCTGACCTCCTTCTTCAAACTTTGCTGTGCTTTCTCTTCCCAGGGTTCGGCTGGCAGCACTCTCCTTTGGCCCTATCTTCAGACAGCTCACAGGATCTGTTTCAGGGTACTGAAGCTGCATTTGTTCACTCCCGTCCAGCGGGGATCTGAGCACCTCGCACCAGCGTACCTGCTGGTAACCTGACAAACTCTGCATGTTACACCATTGCGAACAAACGATTCACAAGACCTAAACTAAATGCAGTAACTTTGCGGGACCTCTCTTGGTATCACTGTGCTTGGATCTTCTCTAACCTACCTTCATGGGTACTGCCATCTGCTATTTTCAATTAAAAAAAAAAAGTATTCTTTAGCATATTAGTTGCACACACAAAAAAAACCCAAAAATAAAAATCAAAACCTCTCCATCTCTAGCTTTTGACGTCTGTCAAGTACCATTTGAGGGTATTGCATATTCTGGACCAACAGGGAAAATAAATTCATTTCCAAGAAAGCATCTTCAACTGCGCATTTATGTGTTAGCCAGCTAAGCCAAGCCACACTTCACAGAAGGGTTGCCTCACTTTTCTTGAGGACATGGAGTGAAGTTATCCCACATCACAGCTGGGGAAGAGAAAACAAGGAAGGTGCCTTTGCACTGATGCAAACCAGGCACATTCCCACCACCTGCTGAGAGTGCTGAGGACCCTATCTTCCAACAAGAAGGATAACAAGACAACCACAACAGCTCCTCAAATGTGCAAACAATTCCCAAATCAAGTGCCCATTTAGGTCCTTAATTCTATGACAAAGCACTTCTAAAAGCTTAACTCAGCCTTCAAGTCATTAATTTACCTTTCACAGCACTGCTTTTGGTCAGACTGTTTACAATTTACTTTTCACCTTGAGCCAAGTCCAGTATGTAAGTATGACTAGCATAAAAAAACATTTCAAAAGGCATTTTAATACATGTAAGACAACTCCTGCCTGTATGCAAAGGCCCCACCGACTTCAGATTTAGCATCAGTGATTAAACCTATAAGAATATATCAATTTACAGAAGTAGAGTCACACAGTTTTTGTATTCATTAAACTTGCAGTGAGAGAAAAGAAATGGCAAGAATGGTTTATAGAAACAGCTGAAATGCTACTAAGGAAAGAAATTACATTGGGATTAATAATTTCAAATATATGTGCAGCATTTGAGAGCAGAAGGGCAGTATAAAAATAGATCAAACCCTTTTGACAGGCTCTAATTTCTTCACACCATTCCAAGTCACGTTGCCTAAACTGGCAAGGTGAATTAGAAAAATTTAGTTCTGCACAAAGTATGAAAACTACTCTTTTGTAGAAAGCTAGCAAAACTTTTATACACAAATTAATCTCCAAGTTAAGTAAAGCTGATGGTATTAAGCACACACAAAAAAGTCAAACAACTCAAGATTCAAGCCTCAAAAAATAAGAATAAAGTTAACAACCAGGAGAACTAGAAACTATTCTTTATGATGTTTTGGTTTTTTAATAATTAAAGCATGTATTCTCAAATAACCAATAACTTCCATGAAACGTTAAAAACCGCAAGTCATAAGAAAATTCCATGAGTTCAAAACAGTGTGTGTCCTTCAGATCCCATGTTGGTTCTTCTCAGGGGAGCAAATTTCACTCAAAATTAAGCAGTCCTTAAAAATTCCATAATTCAGTTACAGAAAAGCTTGATTAGCCCCTGCCAATGGATTTCTGAGTTAGAACGTTCTAAAGGTTATCTTTAGTTTCTTTCATTTTTAATTGCAGTAATTTATTGATTTCCCGACGCCCTCAATCAGCAGTGCCCCTATTACACTGAACAGCACAACAATGCTGTGTAATCCCCATTGCAAACAACTATTTTGGTTTGGGGTTTTTTGTGGATCTCTGGCTTGCTTTTGGAAGAAGCACAAGGGAAACAGACAGGTCTGAACTGCTGCAATATGTGATTATCAGGGAAAAAAAAATTATTAGCTTCAAGTTAGAAGTATACTCATCCTCCTCATCAAATACGCAAACATGGATCTGCGCCTGCTCCAGCGGCTGTCAGGAAAGAAAATAAATCCCCTTTCTTCCATAAAATACAAATATGCATCTATGTGTTGCCATTGCTGCTCATGTACTGCTGGCAAGCATAACTTACATGCGCTATGTAAATAGAGTTAACCCCTAGATAAACTCCCGGCGTTTACCATCCATTTCCAATTAATGCCAAAATTCTGCAGGAGAACAGTTTTGCTCTTTAGCTATAGTGAAGTGTTTATATCTGTGCCAAGGCAAACTTGAAAAAGATTAGTATCTGTGGGAAGAGTGTTTCCTGCCGTAAGAATCTCATTTCTTGTGACAGTGACGGGTGTCCCGTGGAAATGACCAAGCTAGGCAGGGACTGTACTTTGAACACAGAAATCACACCGGCGATCCTACGTCAAAGCACTTCTTTCCATCTCCCCAAACAGAAATTATACTAGTATTTTAAATCCTAAGCACAACACAGATTCAAAGTTTCACATTCACCACAGTTGCAGGGTGCTGAACGTAGTAGCCGAGAATGGCTGCCTAGGGACGCTTCTGAATAAAGGAAGAAGATGATACACATTAATATTTTTAAGGATGAAAGTGCAAAGCAGTCTTTGAATAACTGAAGTCTCATTCTATCCATCAACGGCAGGAGCTTGGACTTGACTTCATTCTTGACCCAGGGTCTCAAAGCACTTTACAAAGGGTAACTGGGTCTGCACCCCACTGGACAGAAACCAAGATGCAGACACGTTACGGACCGATGCTACAACATCTCCTTCAAGCAACAGGACCCTGCTCAGCTCAAAGGGTTTCTCTGCCTCGATTCTTCAGTAGGACAAGACCCTACAAGACTTGCCTACGAATAAAAGAAGTCTATGATATTTGCACACACTTAATTGTATTTCTGCAGGCTACAAAAAGTCTTGCTATATTCATTTTAACAAACTCTACCGGATAGTTATGCCTGAAGAGAAATTCCCTGTTAGGAAAAAAAACTGTTCATCCAACTTCAGTAGCAAATGCAAATAGCTAATTAACCTTATCTCCATTACACTGTCCTGACTTTGCAATACATTTGGCACAGAAGCAAGAATTTGTTTGCCTTGTCCAAATCTTCTCATGTACGTACAGTGCCTGCAATCAACAGGCTCTGAGGCAAATCTGATTTAGCCTGTAAGTATACCTATGTCCTCTGCACTGTATTCTGTGTGCACACTCGTGGATGTCGTTCCATCATTACTTCTAACGTAAGAGAGAGAAACTGGCAGGCACACGAAGAAAATTGTATTTAACCATCTGGTTACAAATAAAGCTGTATTTGTGTACTTAACAGAGACAAAAACAAATTAGCCAAACCCCGTTCATATGCACGTTATCAATCCAAGGTGAATAAATCTCCTATTTCATCCACCATGGACTTTTTTTCCCTCCTAAAATACACATATGTCCAAAATATGTGCTTCAGCATTTCACCTTTTCATAGTCTGTTTTACATACAACTATATTTCCTTGGCCAACATCGGTAAGGATAAAGGAAAGCAAGTTAGCCAAAAGGTCAGATTATACTGAAACTGAAATATTTATCAGAACAGCTGTTTCTGCCAAGGAAGATAATCACAAAGGTAAAGTCTCACTTGATCCTTAATTGACTTGTGTGTTTTTAATTAGGAAGGGGGGGGGGGCAAATTAACCTAGAGCTAATTACAGTCTTGATTCTACAAATATGCAAGTGCGTAATTTTATTCACGTAAGTGCTCCTCGGTGAAGTTATGCATGAGCAAATATGTTTGTAGCTTCAGGGAATAAGTCTTGAATAACTCAACCTTTTAAAAACTTTTAAGTGGGTGCTTTATAAGTATTTCTTATATATAACCCATTTGGTATTTTAGGCTTTACATGTGAAATTTTTCTGAACACCAAACAATATTTTCTTTTGTTTCAGAAAAACAGCAACAGTTATGTTTGTGTTAGGAAATAAGAGGTAGTTTTAAAGAATGAGCATTTTAAATATTTAAATACATGCCTTTATTCATCCTGGTCTGTGAAACTGACTCTTTGGCTTAATGACATCAAAGCGTAGATGTCTCTAGCAATGTATTTTGACTTAAGCACACAATTAACTTTCAATGCACAACACAATCAGTTTCAGGGGAAGAAACTTCCCCAGACCTGTGTACATGCAGGTCCCTGCATACCACAGTTCACTCACTGCTGGAAGAACCTTCTGGAACATGCAAAGGGGCAACCTAGGCTCACTGGTGCTCTCCCTGCACCCACATCGCTACCCCAGTTTCTTCATTACATGCAGTGGTTTGTGCCCATTTCTTCAAACTCTGTGGACGTCTATCTGCAGTCCTGCAAGCTGCCACAGATGACTCCCCGTATCAATTACATAGGACTCAAACTTTTAATCAAGACTTCCAAGAAAACGCCCTCCCATCTGGCCGCTGCACCACTCGATGAGGACTTGCTTTACATCCAGACTCAAACAGAAAATAACTCCCTCAGCCTGCTTTCCCAAGGAAATGTTTAGACTTGCTTATCTGTGGATAAACACGTCTGCCAGACCCCCTCTAATACGTTCTGAGCCTATTGGCCAATTATAACCAAATTTGACGTAGGTTTGGAGGCCTAAAAGATATTCACTCTGACAAGTGGCAGAAAAGCAGGCAGCTGGGCTGAGAATACAGCCCCCGGTAGTGACCCTGTGAAGAGAAAGGCTCAAGTATGGAATTGCACGGACTCTAGGGACCCTGGGGATGCAACGCCTGTGAAGAGAGGTTTCCTTGGGTTTTGCCTCTTATCAAAATCCTGCAGCTTTTTCTGTGTATGAGAATTCTCCTGCAATGAGAATGAAAAGGGTGTGCGCACACACAGCGCGGCGTGAACTGATCATAAAGAATAGTCGATCACCTAGGAATATTTTTACAGCTTGATGAGGTGTTGACGTTTCAAGCAGAGAAAAGTAAACTCAGTAATGCAACGCATGGAAAGCCTGGTATAACGTAATCAAACAGGACTTCTTATAAAGTATTTCAGTTACCTCAAAATCATTTCCTTATTACAAAAAAAAAAAAGTCAAGCCCTTATAGAAGCTGATAGATAAATCTTTCCTCCTTTCACACACTCAAAGGAATAAGGTTGTTGATGTAAAGCATGAGATGTTTCATAGATATCATCAGAATGTTACAATCTGTAGACTTTTTGAAAACTTTATCATGTAACCCTTGTTACATTTTTGCTAACTCAATCAGATATCAAACAGCTAGGGGAAAGTGCTTATCAGAAGCAAGGCCAGTCTGAAATGTGTGTTAGTGCAGAAACCAGTTTGGTACATGCAAACTTTAGACCAAACCGCAGCGTCTTCTAATCAGTTTCCTCCAAATTTTGCCTATCAGCGGCAACATTTTCAGTTGGTTTAAGACAAGTTGAGAACAGGAGCTCATATCTTCTGAAAAGGAATAAAAATCCAACTGGTAACTAGTCTAAGTTATGTCTTATAGTTTGCTTTATGGGGCACCACCAATAAATCTAATGAATCTGTTTCTGTTCAATATTTGTGGTATTTACAGCATAATAATCTGGATCATTTTGGCATGTACGAGTCAAACACTGATACATCTGTAAATCCTCACCAACTTCTTAAATAGAGCAACGACCAAGATACCCATGTTGTTTTATACACTGTTCTATCTGTGCAACTACCCAAAGGTCAGTAGAAAATACAAGTCACAAGTTTTTAGAGACTTATCCTGGATTATCCTGTATTCTATCTGCAGGCTGTAAACAATTGTGCACTGGCTGTTGTTAGCAGCAGTGTTTAGGCTGGACCCAGAGACACCCCTTCGCTCCCCTAACACACTGCACCAGGTGTTGCGTTCATAAGGCAAAGCAAAGCAGTTCCATCCCCACAGCATTTACAGTCCAGGTAAGTGCTTTGTCGTCAATGGCAAGTGATCAGCAATTAAGAAACAGAGCAGCTCACAGACATTCATCTAAAAAAAAAAAAAAAGTTAATTTCTTGGGAGTAGTAACACATCATTTCCCACCTGAGCATCAGACTTCCTCTCATTGTTTCCTTGCACCTGGCAACAGATATTATGTCTTAGGGATTGAAGCTCTTGTTTTCTAGGAAACAATACACAGAGAAGAATGACAGAAACAGGCAAGAAAGACGAGACGCTGGGAACAGCCTTTGTGAATCTGTCAGTTTACATCATTACCAACCAAAGCTCTTTAAAAGAGAGTTTCAAGACCTGAGGGCTTGATTCTGCAAAGCAGTGAGTGCTCTGCCCTCGCTGCAGCAAAGACCCCAGCACATGCATCACTTTAATTACACAAGTGCACCAATTAAAATGGACCCACTCATATCCTCAAAATTAAAAGCACATACTGAAGTGCAAACTTGAAGCCAAAGCGTTCAGTATACTGAGCCACAGGAAAGTCTGCTCCATCAGGGATGCACACACAGAGAGACAAATATAGAAAGGTACAGATGTAACAACCCCAAGGCCTGAGGTTTGGGGTTTTTTTCCTGATTGCACAAGTGTCAATCACGAGCAGCTCAGCTGAAGCCAAGCAGGGGAGTAGGTTGCGGGAAGACAGTCAAGGCCCTTAGGTTGTATTTACTGTGATGGATTCCTTGTTTTTAAATAACTACAAAACTTTTTCATAACAATGCAAAATTTCAATACATGAACCAGAGAATCTACTTAGCATCAGTTTATGAGTTCATCACATCACATCTAATAGTAAAATGCTGCTTTGGTTTTTTGGTTGCTTTGAAAAACCCCTGAAAGAAATCCACTCCCTGGGCATGCAGCCTTTGCCAGGAAAAGAAAGCAAGAGTAAGGGGTGCCATAAGCTTCTCGCTAGTTGTCAGACAGAGGTGATTTTGTCCTCTGTAGGCAATCACATAGTAGCCACTCTGTCAAATTAATGTACACTGCCTCCATGAGTTATTCCCAGAGACTGTAGCTTTCAACATTGTAACTTTAACATGCCTGTTGTTTAAAATTATCCATTCTCTGAAAATAACGATGACTGTACACGTTTCTCTTCTTTTAAGGTAAACTTTAAGTTAAGTAGAAGAGAGTAGTTCAGCCTGAAAAGGAGACAACAGAGGAAACGTTGGAAGTTCATAAACTCATGAATGGGACAGAGAGGAATGGGTACCAATTCTGCACTGTCTCTGTGCAAGACATAGGTGCTATCAAATGAAGGTTCAAAATAAAGGGCTGTGGTGCTGGACACAGTGTAAAGTTAAAGCTGTGAAATTCCTTGCCACAGCATGTTGCAGATGCTGAAAGTTTCCACAGGGTCAAGGGGCAGAGAAGTTCACGGATGGGAAAAATCAGTGAGGTCTATAAAGACACCAGCTCTCCCTTAGGAAGCATCCAAGCTGCAAATGATTGCATGCTGAGAGAGCCTTCTGGAGAATTATCCTTACACGCCTGCCTCATTCCTACCCGGTCCCTTTCCTCCCCCCCCATCCCGGCTCTGCCGGCACCACTTTTTGCAGTGTCAGACCCAGGACACTAGACAGACCTCTGGTTTTATCCACAAGAGCCTCCCAAACAGTGACGCTTTCTGTATTTTACATTCATCAGAGTCTCAAATCAATTAGCCAAACGCAATGTTTCTGAAGCGCGTCACCCAAAAACTTGAGTCACCCAAAAAATCTGACTGGTAAATCACAGTTCGCATCAGCCCATCACGAGTGACAAAGCCCATCAGTTAAGAACACTGTACCACCGTGTGAGAGACTACCACTTCCCAAAGATTCACAGAGTCCTCCATCATCTTCGCTTCCAAAACAAGACTTACTTTGACAAATTGGCGTTTTAGATTTTAAAAAGTGCATTTCAGGAGCACTGAAGGTTAATGGCCGGCGTGCAAGTAACGAGATCGCATCCAAGGCGCGGCGTGCGACCAAAAAGAGAGAGAGAGAGAGAAGGTCCAGCGGCTTCCCACCAGCCTCCCAGCTGGGGCAAGAACCGTACTCCCCCACAGCTCCTAGCGCTGCCGGGGAGTTGGGAACAGCCTAAAAGCAAAGGCTCGCCACCACGCGTGGGACGGGACGGGAGCCCGCTCGCCGGGGGGAAGCGCAGCCCCAGGTTGGGGCTGGAAGGCGCCGGGGAGCTTGCGGGGCTCTATCCCCGCGCTTCGGCGGGCACGGAGCCACCCGGGGCTGCCTCGGGACGGGCACGGATGGAGACGGCAGCTCGCCGGGACCCCCTCTCGCCCGCCCCCGGGCAGCCCCGTCCCCGCAGGTGCCCGCCCGCCGGGCCGCAAGCATCCCCGCTCCGCGACACCCCCCTCCGTCCTTACCGGCTCCGCGGGGCCGCCTCTCCCGGCCGCTCGGCACACACACACCCCCTTCCCCGCCCGGCTCGCAGCCTCTGCGCTTAGGGTTTGGGG
>NW_015090771.1:0-37517 GCF_001431845.1 Calidris pugnax | reverse complement strand
GCCCCACACCTGCTGGAGCTGCAGCAGCTCGAGGCTGTCGGTGTGGGGGGCCCAGAGCCCGTCCTGCCCCACCGCTGCCCCCCGCCCCACCCCCCCCCCCCCCCCGCGCGTTTGGCTGGCGAGACGACGGGGAAGATTTAGGAGAAGCGAGGCAATTTACCGCCGGGATTAAATGAACAACCGAGATAAAGCGGACAGCGTGGGAACGGCCGGCTGAAATATGGATCGCCCATAGGTTGTAGAGCACGGACGGCACCGGGTGATAATTTATTGCCCAGCCTTTTCTGCCCCACAGCCCCACCGCAGGGACTCCTGCTGGGACTAGGGCTACACCTCGCAGGCAGTCCTGCACCCTCCCTTCCTACCTCACAGGCACAATAGAAACCTCAGCCCAGGGATTTCAATCTCAGCATTCCTTTAAAACCGCTTCCCTCTTTTCTAGGATTGATAAAATAAAAGATCAGCAGTTGAGGTTATCATATTAGACACCTGAAACCATGATTTAGTTTGTTACTACACGTTAACATAGAATCATAGAATTGTCTAGGTTGGAAGAGACCCTTGGGATCATCGAGTCCAACCATCTACCCTACTCTACAAAGTCCTCCCCTACACCATGTCCCTTAGCACTGCGGCCCTTAAACACAGCCAGGGATGGTGACTCCACCACCTCCCTGGGCAGCCTGTTCCAATGCCCGACCACTCTTTCGGTGAAAAATTCTTTCCTAATGTTCAATCTAATGGAAATATCCAAGGTGTGACTGCATTAGCGTTTTAGGGTGCATCAGGAGTGCACTCTGAAGCAGCTGTAGAGCAGCCTCAGTTGCAGGGGCCACGAGCAGAAACCCAGAAAACACATGCTGGGAGCACACCTAATGTGCTCTGGGGCCAAAAGGTATCCTGTGCACAAGGTGAGGCTGCAGCCAGTTCAGATTCCTTGGCCTGAGCAGCAGGTCCTCAGCACCAGGTGTTTCAAATGCCAAACCTACTGGACCAGGCTCTTGGGTGGCAGAAACACACATTACCCTAACCTCGTGTAATTTCAATTTCACACACTCAAGAAAAGTCAATGCTCTCCCTCACTTTCCAAGGGGTTAATATATTAATGTTACATACATGTGCACAGAAACTAGTCACCCCCCTTTGACTCAGAACATTTAATTTACAGAATATTGCATCAATATTTTGGGGCAGCTACATGGAGAGCGCAAACTAGCCTCAAAGGAGGAGAGCATCTTCCACTGCCCGTGTCTGTGTTCCTAGGCCCAAACCTATAATCTCTCCACCACCGTTGGCATGGTTTTTTTCACTTTACACTTGCCTCAGTCAATACTAAAGGCAGAAATGGAAACAGACCTATTAGTAGCCGTGGCGTATTTGGAAATGCTGGAAAAAATAGGAGAAAGCTTGTTCCAGCAAACTTTCTGCACTGCTGTTTTGTGAAATCTGTGTAAGCAAGTTGTCCTTGTATGCTTCATGATCCGCACTTTTTTTGGCCTGTACCCTAGCCACAGCTCATTACAACGCAGGTATATTGTCTATTGTGAACCCAAGGTTTCCCTCTCAGCAAAGATACTTCACTTTTTAATTAGTTTCCCTTTTCTGTTTGCCTCCTGCAGACAAAGAGAAGACCGAGACAAATAGAAGTGCTGGCTCTTCTGGAAAACAACTGAATAATTACTCCATGGTGCATCAGCAAGAGAAACTTAGAAAACAGAACTTAGAGGGAAAGAAAAAAAAAAACAAACCACAAAAAAAAAACCCCACAACCACCCTCAGGAAGTAATAAAGAGAGGGATGAAAAGGAAGAGAAGACATAAAAATAAATAGAAAGGGAGCAAAAGGTAGGTGTAACAGAATTTAAAAGTGCCATAAAGTGAAACAGTTGGCAACAAGAGAAGAGGCTTTATGAAGACCTTTGCTTCATACTGCCAAACTGAGAGATCCGAGAAGCATGATCGTCTTTGAAGTACAAAAAAATAATTAAATATCTATTGAGTATGTGAGAATCAAGGATTTGTGCTATATTGCTCCAATGCCAGTGTGCAGCCCGAAAGGTGCGAGTTGTTTACCAGTTTCCTTGAAAATATATGGCAAATCTTCAAAGATGCATGCCCTTCCGAGCTGCAATGCATCAGCAGCCACAGAGACTACGCAGTCCCAGGCTGAGCTCTAAGGACAGCATGGCAGTCTCCCCTTCTCTCCACAACCTCCACCCAGTCTTTTCTAGATGGATCACTTCAGCCACCATTCTTTAACTCCCAATTATACCAGACCTGATTATAGCACCACTTGAATGGAAACGCTCGAAATACTGAGCTCCTGGTGATGATACCGAAAAGGAGATGTAGTGTTTCCAAACAGGACGCTGTTTGAGTTTGTTGGGTAATTGTCTGAATCTTCTATCATTGCTAAGGTAAACAGATGAAACCACAAAAATGTTCAAGCCTCCTGGCAAAGTTTTCAGCATGTTTTCACCTTCCTGACCTCAAAGTGTTGAGCGCTGCACTACTCCTCTGCAATTCCTCCATATACCCTGTGTTGTCAGCAGAGGAGAATCCTCCCTCCCCCTACCAAACACATGCAAATAAACCATCCGGTGGAAAAACAAATATTGTGTGATCTCTTCACCTTTTGTCTACATTTAGAAAAGACAACATAATCCTTTCTATTCTAGAAGTGAATGCTCTATTCCTTTCCAAAACAGTAGTAATCTCTTTCTGTCTTGTGAAGAGCTCCATGGCTCTGCACTGTATGCGTTGCTTTTACTCCACAAACAACCTCACTAAGTCTGTTTGCCATTCAGTGGCCCTATGCATTTCACAAAGGAAAAACAAACACTTGCAAACAATTTATTCCCATTTTCCTAAGTGCTGATCAGACATCACGATTTTTCTACTGTACCAAAGTTGCAGTTTTCAGTAATGAAACAAGACATGGTGTTATCATGCCAGATTAAATAGCATTTGTGCTTTACTGTACAGGCAGGATGATACAATATTTCATTGCTTTCTTACAGTTCTATAACACGATTACATCTCATCTTCAAAACTCAATACCAAACTTCATTTGTCTTTGTTTACTCACGAATTATAGCTGATGGTTCTTTGCCATCTGTTTGCTGGAATATAGTGTTTGTACTGCAGTGCTGTGATTTTCAAATCAGCCCTTAAACTGTGATAAACAGAATATCAAAAAGCTTCATCAGCTGAATAGAAAATGACTTAGGAAATACATAATTGCCACATACACTTTGTCAAAAATGCCTTTTTTTTTTTATCAGGTATACTGATCACGTACCAACTTCTCTCGGAATATGCTCATAAAAAAAAAAATAACCCACAAGTGAAATGCATTTTAATGGTGAAGAGTTGATCCAAATGTTATCCACAGACTCAAGATATGCTTATTTATATGCAGTACAGTCTTATTTTATATTTGCTGTGCAAATTATAGACGCTTAAGGTCAAATGTACTTCTTGTTACCTCCCTCTGCCATAGGATGCATGTGTACATACATGTGTTTGAGTGTATATTACAATGAGAGTAAAACACTGACAGCCCATCTTGATAAAAGCAGAGGAACAAGAAGAAAGGGTACATGCTTCCCATGTGAAATGGTAATTGCGAGAGGGACAGAGAATTGGAAAGAACATAAAAGGCACTATATTTGAACAAAATTATTTAAGACAGCCGTTCCCAAACCGAGATCCAGGGACTAACTCCCTCCTGGGGAGAGCAGCTGGCTGCCTGCCTCAGCATCTTCCACCAGCAAGAGGAGCCAGCAGTCAGTCATAACATCCTCCGCAAGATTCAATGGGCTGGAGTCCTCTCCTCCTGAATTTCTGGCAGTCTCAATCCTTATTGATTTAAATGGGGCTTGAAAGCCATCAGAACTGAACACTAGACATCTTTACTAAATAGGAAAGTTTACAGTGCAGAAGTCTTTAGAGGAAATTTAAAAAGAACAAAAACAAATTACTGTCTTTAGGAAATTTAAAAGAATAAAAACAAATTACTGTCTCTAGGACAACAGCACCGGGAAAGAATACCCTCCGATTAAAAATAAATCTGTAGCCTGTAATGTTTTTAACTTCAGTTAAACTACACAGTCTTAAGCTACAAACAAAATATCCTGCATTTAGGGTGCATCCCAAAGCACTCACACCTCACTGATAGCAGTGGTGCACCCGAGTCCAGTGAATGGACTCCCACAAAGACCCCTTC
This sequence comes from Calidris pugnax, assembly GCF_001431845.1. Taxonomy (NCBI): domain Eukaryota; kingdom Metazoa; phylum Chordata; class Aves; order Charadriiformes; family Scolopacidae; genus Calidris; species Calidris pugnax. Next base: position 33,290 of record NW_015090771.1, on the reverse strand, counting down.
ACTTGCCTAAGGCTTCCATGGACTGGGATTTAAGGCTCCACATTTTCATGGATTTTGTTATTGTTTTTCCAACCTTCAGCAGTATTTTATAGCTTCTGCCCTCTGAACCACTAACTATTTTTACAATATGGATTAATCCCTTTTCCAGTTTAAAGAAACAGCTGAGATAGCAAACTTTAACAATTTCATATTCTGAACTCTAATTAGTTTAATGTAATGTTATTTGTTCAGGAGTGCTGGTCCTTTAGTCAAGTTTCAGTGTAATCCCAACATAATCCCTGATTTTTTTTTCCCCCTTTACATCTCATCCTTCTCTGAAACATTTTTAAATGTTTTGATCTACTAAACACGTACTGTGTGCCTTGTTTTGTGCTACAGTATTTTCTTTGATCACTTTGAAACAGAATCCAACAGGTGTTACTTTAATTAAAAGCAGTTCTGTCATCATTCTTTTAGAATATTAATTTCATTTCACTACTATGGAGTATACTTTATGCATTTTCTTCCTCGTGCAACTCCTTAATTTAGCACTCGCATAGTAATATGATTTTTATATTTACTCTTTGTTATTTCTATATAGAGTGTATATCTAGAAATACTCTTATTCTTCCTATATTGTAATGTTATTTGATATTAGTGGAATTTCCTCTTGGATTTAAACCCTTGAAAAGGGATGGGCTTTCTGGAGAGCATAAACCGACCAATTTAATACAATAATAACAGCAGTTCTCCCTGAATGCAGCTGTGTTCTCACAGGGGATGAAATTCAACCTTTTGCAGAATGACAGAAAAGATCTAAGTATTCCTCAAGACATCGAAGTAAGGATAGGGGCTTGATCTTGTAGCAGCCATAGGAAATTCTTGGAACAAAAGAATTTTTTAAGCTATTTTACTTTTATCCAGCAAACTACACGATGGCCACCTGGAAAAGAGACTCTGGTGGAAGTGGTAATGAAGCCAGCATAAAAGAGGGTACATTTCTTTATTGAGACCTTCCTTCAGACATGTTTTGCCTTTTCTAAGTGTGTCAGGCTTCATCTGGAAAACGGGCATATGAAGAGGGCTGATTTCTACACCAGTGACACACCCACCACAAAGAAGTCCCATGCTGAGAGGCTGTTACATTCTCTTGGGGACAGGAACAGGCTCTCATTTTGTTTCAAATTAGGTGTCCTTTTATTTGTGGGTACCCATTTTGCCAATCACAGATCCAACCACACAGAACATTTCTCCTATACCCAAAGTGGAACATGCAAAAACACAGAAGACATTCATTATCTCATGAAAGGATCCTTTTCATTTGTTCACTGTTGTATGGTGTGGAAAGCAAAAAGAAACAAGCCATGGAAAACAAAAGAAAGCTGACATGTAGAACATTGCATGTCAGGGATAAAACACTGCTAAGAGCCAGGGAATTGTCATCACACTGGAGTTACATCAGCCTATAACCATCCCCAGCACTATTTCACTAGCTCTCCCCATACACATCACTGTTGCATGGTGATCTGTCAGTCAAACAACTCTAAAAATAAGAGCCAAATACCCCTGCAGTTATAGCACTCCTTCCTTCCTTGATGTGCTCTGCTTTCAAGATCTGCCATGTCACATAATCCATTGGACTGCTTCTCTCTTTTGCAAGGCAGAGATGATTTCCAGTGGTTTAGTATCCTGGCTTTCTCCTGATGAGGCTCCAAGGACTCAGCCTTTTGATGAGTTAATGACAGAGCACTGCATCAGGTGAAACCCAACTGGTACAGTGTCCAGAAAAAATAACGTTTCTTTGTCTTCAGTTCATTATACAAAGTAGAAATTTCTTGGCAAGAGAACATTTAAAACAGCTTATGCATCCAGGAATCACCCACCACATCCCCTCCCCGCCCTCAGCTTTGCCATGTCTTCACACTACTTGGATTTGAAATATTCATCATTGTATAGTCTCCCCTACACACGCTGGCTATAGGACTGGCTGTGTATTGAAACTTTGGAAATCTAGTCATTCAGGCCAAATCCTGCTATTAGAGTTTCTCTTCTGAAATAAAGAGAAATATAATAATAAAAGAACTTAAATCTTTGTAATGTTATTAGGAGGAAAGAGAAAACTTTAAAACCAATTTTCAGTCATAAAAAATGGCAACCAAACAACCCAGAGGTAAATGCTATTAAAGAAGCAAACAAAAAAATAATCACCACTTACATGTAATTTCCAATATCCAATTACAATAAGAGATACCAAAAAAACAACAAAAAAATCATTTGAGAAAGGACCCTTTTTCTCCCCAACTGAAGCCCTCAACCAGATGTTGGAGAACCCATCTTCCCTTCCCTGTCCCAGTCAATCCAGCTACTCCACACACAGCAACAGAACAATTTCCTGAGAAGCCAGGGAAAATTTCTCCGTCCTACCCCAGACCTCTTAAGAGAGATCCTAAGCTTCCCACTAATGACTTTGATCCCAGCCACTCTCCTGGAACATATTGAAGCTCAGATGCAGAGATCCCCTTGCCATTATGTCCTTTACAAAGGCTACTGGAGATGGGACCCTGCATCCCAATCACTGCTCAGGTTTAAGAGATTTTATTGACAGACATAAGCAGGGAAAGTAAAATAGCTTACACTTACCAGAAGTCATGTGAAGAAATTTCTTCAAATCCAGGATCATAGAGTAATCAGATACCACAAGCTACATTATAGTTGTTAGTGCAGATAAGAACTGGGAGAAGAACCAGTGAAATTATCCAAACTCCATAAGGAGCAAGAAGAAACTGGATTACAGTTATTTTCCTGCTGTGTTCTGAGACTCAGGCCAAAAAAAAAAAAAAAGACATTTGTCTGGTGGAAAATAAAGTGGGATTTTTTTTTAAATTTCCAGTGTAGTGCTTTGCTATAAAGCCACTTATAATAGATGGCTCTTATTTCATAACAAGAATATGATGAATCTGAAAATGGTTCCCTTACACTGCCAAGATGTCAAGAGTGAAACTCCCCCAGAGCCCTAACTATGTCTTTGTAGATAAAAGTTGCAGATTGGCATACGCTTGCCGAACATAAACGTTGGCAATCCCTATTAATAAATGGTTGCATTAATCTCTTTTTCAGCAGATCAGCAGGGCACAGGCATCTCTAAAACCCTGCATGGAGGACACAGCTAGTCTCATTGCCTATCGTGATGCTGTGCTGGAAGCAGAGCAAGAGAGGAGGAGCTGCCACTCTAGGAACTATTTTTCCTAGATTATTTATATTTCTAATTTTTATTTATATTTATATTATTCATATTTTTCATATTTTTCCAGCCACAAATAACTTCCTTGAATGCTGGTAGGTCTATTTGCCTTTATTCTCTGCACTCCGTCAGTCTGACCAACCTATTTCACCTTGAGCAGCTTTCTCCACGCCCTAATGGCCATATGCTCTTGGACATCATTTACATGATGATCTAGTACCTTCCCCACAGGTTTTGGGTAAAAACAAGTCATATCAGGGAAACATGTTTCTCTCTTCCTCTGCTACCAATATGGTGGCATCACCTAAATCTGATGTTTTTTTCTATTTTGTTTAGGCAGATGGAAAGTTTATGAAAGGTTGGTTATCAACTCCGATAAAAGCACACAGGCCACCTGTAAGCATTTTGGCAGTATCCTGCGTTTGCAGGAGCGTAATACATAAAGGGAACTGCTGCTAGTGAGATACAGCCATTCTCACATTACAGTTATAGGAAAAGGTTTAAAGGGGATTTCTATTACTGTTTTTATAATAATAATAAAAAGCAGCAGCATATGAGGCGCAGTCCCTTTTATCACCATCCATCACAAAGATAAAATACATGAGATGTCTATATTTTACTTCCAGTTCCCAAGGTGAAAAAGCAATTGTACTGTAGAGCATCAGCTCCTGCCAGTTCTGGAAAGTGTTTTACAATATGGAAATGCAGCCTACAAATCCTTTCCTGCTCAGCCCTTTTTGGCCCATAGGCTCTTGTCCTGGAGTGGCCCTGGTATGGTTTAAGGTAATGGATGGGAAGTTGAGGGCAGAGTCTGAGCCCCACTGAGACCCTCTTTGGGGGATTCAAGTGGAAGGGAAGCGGTGCAAAGGGCTGGCACGAGCGTGCCTCAGTGGACACATTTGTACTGAGTGCAGAAAGCACTGATCACAAGAGGTAAAGCTCAGAGGGCGCAAATATTGAAAACAAGAAAAGATTTCCCTGTTGACTTAATTGTGTCCTTTACTTCCTCCCACAGACTTTCATTTTTCTGCTGAAAACAGATATACTTGTGGGAGAACAGTAAGCTTTAAGAAGGCGCACTGGAGGAAAAAAAAGATTCTTCTACCTGCAACCACAGGATCCAGTTTTATTTTAAACAAGAGACTCACATTTTTTTCAAAGATCATTCTGGGAAAAAGTTCCATACCTATTTGTTCAATGTTAATCCTTCAAAGTTTTAGAGAATGCATATACACAGTTTTATCTCCGGATTTACAACAATAATACATACTATGTATGTACTAGTTTTATTTTTTTTGAACAAGGGGGAGAAAATCCAAACCATTATTGGAAAGAAAAAACCCACAAACAAAACAGTTTGTTGAAGTTGAAGAACTCTCGTATTATTAGAGCACCAGCTTTCCTCCCATACTTACAACTATCATGACACAGGAATCCTTTGAGGTGCTGTTTAAAAGTAGTGGCACATTACAGAGAAAGTATTTAAAAATATGGCCTTATTTATCAAAAGCATATTTGGTTTCAGCTTTTTTCTCTCCAGACAGGGGAGAGCTATAATCATTTTGAAATTTGAAACTATTCTTGTGAACAGTGTTAAAGAAAAAAAATAAATTAATCCATTAATATCTTTGCCACAAAATTTAAAAGAGTTGCTTTTGCATCTCAGCTCCCCTCTGGATGCAGTCAGCAATAGGTAAATGCTGGACCCTTATAACTCCTTGATTACAGCCCCTTACATTCTTTCTGGGTGAGGTGCTCCAATAGTGGAGTAACTGTTTTTTTTTCCCCTCCCTGTTTGCAATTGTTATTTTCCAAACACAGGTTTTCATTGAGCATTTGACTTCAGATATATTATTTAAACAAGTGTTTATCAAACACCTGGAAAATCACTCTCCTTTAAAAGTTTTATGATGGAAAAGCAATTATGCTTTATGCTGTGTTTCAAAGTCACTTCCCAAGAATCCTTTGGAAGCAAACCTCAGTTTTCTCTCCTGCTTAACACCTAATGTCACTCAACAAGCACATAAACTATTGCTGATTCTATTCTTTTAAGATCTAGTAACAAAACACAGATAATAAGGGGGTTTTGCAATCCATGGATATTGGTAACTGAAATCCTTAAATACACTGGGATGGGGTTAGTTTCAAATATTTCTATTCCCCATCAGTATTTAAATTTGCACAACTATTAAAGCCAAGTATGTCTTAAGCTTTTTCCATACACCGAAAGCAAAGAGCGAATATGAATCAGAGACTTTGAGGTTCCAGATGAAAGAAAATGTAAATTTAAAAGTCTGTGTAAGGAAAGAAAAACAACTTTACAGCAAAAAAATTTTAAAAAGCCCAAAACCAAACACCACCACCAAGCAAGGAAAAAGCCAACAATACACATCTAACAGTGTGTACTCATCTGAATACAGAAAGATCCCCAGCCATTAGGATTTTGAAGGTGTATTAAGCAGTAAGCAAGGATAGAAGAGTTGCACAGAAAATTGCACAAGGGCAATGCTCTATTGAAGTTAACTTTATTTTTGCACTCAGGGAAGCAACATGCAAAGGCTCTACATTTATAATGCAAAACACTGATTTTGGTGTATTTTGAAACAGGGATCAAAGTCCAATTTGACCAAAAAAAGACAGGAGCAGGCAGTCAAATCCCATTTTAATTTCATATCCTGACTTCCCAAGCCACTCCTCATAAGACTTGTGCTCTAGACCCTTTATCAGCTTCATTGCCCTTCTTTGGACACACTCCACACCTCAAAGTCTTTCTTGTAGTGAGGGGCCCAAAACTGAACACATTATTCGAGGTGGGCCTTACCAGTGCCAGGTACAGAGGTACAATCACTTCCCTAGTCCTGCTAGCCACACTATTTCTGATACAAGCCAGCATGCTGTTGGCCTTCTTGGCCACCTGGGTACACTGCTGGCTCATATTCAGCTGGCTATCAACCAACACCCACCAACCTTTTCCACCATGCAGCTTTCCAGCCACTCTTCCCCAAGCCTGTATTGTTGCATGGGGTTGTTGTGACCCAGATGCAGGACCCAGCACTTGGCCTTGTTGAACCTCATACCACTGGCTTCAACCCATTGATCCAGCCTGTCCGGATCCCCCTGTAGAGCCTTCCTACCCTCCAGCAGATCAATACTCCTGTCCAACTTGGTGTCATTCACAAACTTGCTGACAGCGCATTCAACCCCCTCATCTAGATCATTGATATAGTTATTAAACAGAACAGGCCCCAATACTGAGCCCTGGGGATCACCACTTGTGACCAGCTGCCAACTGGATTTACTTCCATTCACCACAATTCTTCAGCACAGCCAGTTATCTACCAAGAGAAGAGTACACCTATGCAAGCCATGAGTAGCCCGTTTCTCCAGGAGACTGCTGTGGGAAACAGTATCAAAAGTTTGACTAAGCAACATCCACAGCCTTTCCCTCATCCACTAAGTGGGTCACCTTGTTGTAGAAGGAGATCAGCTTAGTCAGGCAGGACCTGCCTTTTATAAACCCATGCTGACTAGGCCCGATTACCTGGTTGTCCTATATATGCTGCATATTGGCACTCATGATGAACTGCTCCATAACCTTCCCTGACACTGACATCAAACTAACAGGGCTGTAGTTCCCTGGACCCTCCTTACAGCCCTTATGAAACATGGAAAACTTTTCTACAAACTCATTAGTGCACAATTCCACATTACCCATGGAAAGCACAGGTGAAGGCTCACTAGGCTGGACCACATTCACACATACGCTTACCAGGTAGGCAAACAGCCTCTCTAGAGCACAAACACATTTTAGTTACTCTAAAATTATGCTCTATCTCATCCTTGCCCCATCACAATGAGAAATGCTGAGCAGCAAGGCCATAGCACCAAGAAACAACAAGTAGGGCTCCTCAGCACAGGGGGGAAACAAAGGCAACCCCAGCACCAACCATACCCTTAACCCACCTGTTCCCCCACAGTACCTGAACATAAGAGACAGAGCCAGGTCCTTTGATGGTCCTACACATAGCAAGGGATGAGCCACATCTGAGAAGCTGCAGGCAGGAACAGCAAAATACAGAGCTGGAAACAAGGACTAGAAAAAGATATGCTCAGAGAAAACAAGAGAGGTGCTCAGACCTGAGCTTAAATAGACCCCCAGTCACCTGGGTAGAATGTGTGGGCGGAGGTCCCAGCTGCGGCCTGTTGAGTAATTAAGGCTCAATCGCATGCTCAGGCCCAAACAGAGAGCAGATTGCTAACAGGTGGGAAGCTCACAACATTACTGCAATACTGGAGCTCACCCCCCCAGTTAATTTTGCCCATGAAAACTGCATATCATAAATGCAGACAACAAAAATGGAGATTCTCTCAAGGTCTCAGGGATAAACTGTCTCCCTTAATTTGCCCTGGCTAGGAAAAGCTGAGGAGACTTAATCCATAGGCAGCTTCTCCAGCTGTAACTGGAGTATAAGCAAGTTAATACAAGACACTGTTGACTTTCTCTCTTTTTCTTTTTAACAAAATGTATTCTGTTAAAGTGTTCTGAAAGTCACTGAATTTAAAAGCAACAGACACTTCATATTGGAACAGTGAAGGGAACAGACTGTGCTGGGTAGACTGGCAAAATGCTCTTGGGTTTCTCACAAAAGACACAAGAAAAATTCCAAATAGTACCGAACAGTAAGTTACAGCAGGTGCAAAACTCATGGCCGGTTTCTGTGGTTTATCAAATCTCTGCAGGGAATGAAAAATAAAATTAAACTAAAAGCTGTTATTTGGTCAAGGTCAAATACTTTTGAATGCATTTTACCACTGTTTAGGATTCTAATTCTGTGTTAAATCATGAGAAAACAATAAGATTACCCTCAGGATCAGTTGGCAAAGCAAAAGACTGTCACATATTGCCACTTAGCACATATATAAAGGCACCTAACCATGAAACATTATTGTTCTTAATAATGGATACTACTGTCTTCAAATTCCCTAATGAAATTCGCTTTTTGCAGACATGAGCCTCATCAGGGTTATACTGATCCCTTGAGAGACAAAGCTATTTCATAAATACACTCCATTTACCAACACTGCAACATTTACCAGAAAAAAGTACTGCTAAGGACTACTAAAGCAGACTCTCGTTTCACAGTTCCCAGTAGTGATAATGTACTGTTTTAGATTTGTTCTTTGGACCAGATGCTTACAATTTATAAGATATTATGATTGTCTCTTGGATTAAAACAATCTCTTTTAAAAATTGTAATTAAGTTTCTTCTGAGCTATGACAGTGTCCATTTGATCTATCCTGAAGCATCTCCTACACTCTCCAAAGTGAGAAAACAGCAGCATGAGATGGGTACACAGAGTGGAGTTCAATGAAGTTTTAAAATCCGACTAAAACAGGGAACAGATTGTTGTCACCCATAGCCCAGCTAATAAATGATCTTGTTTTAAATAAAGGTACTTTCTGAGCCAAGGTCATTCTATATGGAAAGCATACATATTAGAGAAAGCCATAAACAAGCCACGTGCTCCTAAGAAACGTATCACTCATCTCCCTGGTGAAAAGTAATGTATGAATGCATCCACAGCTCACTTCCGTCCCTCTTCCTAAGAGACACTTTGGAATGTAAAAAGTCCTCATGTTCTTCCAAGTAGCATAGATGGGACAGGCAGCGTGACCAGACACTGAGGATGAAGAGACAATAAATCCTAGTAAGCAGCAAGTTCCCATCCCAAATGATTCCACTGGCCTTGGGTGGGGAGCAGGACAGGCAGGAAAAGAGGAAGCAGCCATTTTTTCAGGTAAATCATCATCGATTTACCTCTCTGGGTGAAGCTCACACATAGAGCAGGTCTGGAGCAGAACAACTGTTACAGAAATCCACCTACAATTAAAACGGCAATGAAGCACTCATAAAATAATTTCTTCAGGTAACTTAGTGCTTATATGGTGGCAGAAGTTTTCTGAGGGTGCTCCTCAATCATTATAAATATGGCCATTTTGGAAAAGTCTAGATTAGGTGGATTTTGAACTCTCCAATGATATGCTTCTTTGGGAATCATGCTCCTCAATCATTATAAATATGGCCATTTGGAAAAGTCTAGATTAGGTGGATTTTAAACTCTCAAATGACATGCTTCTTTGGGAATCAAGAATATAGAAAGGTTAGAGTTGGAAGGGACCTCAAAGATCATTGAGTTCCAACCCCCCTGCCATGGGCAGGGACACCTCCCACTAGAGCCTGTTGCTCAAAGCCCCATCCGGCCTGGGTGTCATCTGTCCTCTGGGCACATATATTAAGAAGCAATGTAATCTTGAGGATGGCATTCACCCAAGGTGCCATCTGTCCTCTGGGCACATATATTAAGAAGCAATGTACCAGCCGGGATGTAAGCTTGAGGATGGCGGTGGGGACAAAGGAAAATGCCAAATTTAAGCAGCCAAAAGATAAATGGCTGGGCCGTGAAAAGAAAGCAAGGTTATACTGTGAAATAATGAGGAGAATACATGGCATATAGAGACTAAAATTCCTCATTGCCGGGAAGCCCATACAAATTCTTCTGGCATAAACTTCTTCCTCTATACGGACCAGGTGCTCTTTGAAAGGTATGGATGGCATATAGAGACTAAAATTCCTCATTGCTGGGAAGCCCATACAAATTCTTCTTGCATAAACTTCCTCTGTACGCACAAGGTGCTCTTTGAAAGGTATGTGATGTTGGATGTTCTGAGCCTGAGTTTCACAAAATCTTGCATGTTTTTTCGGGAGTATCATGCAAAAACCAAAAGAGCCTGGGAATACTATAGCCCTTCCAAAATGGTCCCATTTAAGGGAGACTCCCTCATGCTGGATTAAATTTTAGGCTGTTTTGGAAAGCTCTCACTCTTTTGAGGAGGGATTTGGGTGTGTATTTCAATACGCATTGCATAAAGAAAAATAAAAAAACAACCCGTATTTCCCTCAAGAAATCAGAGGGGTGCATAAAACTCACAGATCCCGGCCTAAGGAAAGGACTTGAGCTTTTCAGATGGCAGATAATAAGGTTTTCAGCACAAAACATGGAGACAATCGTTACAGCCATAGTATTAGGACCGCTACCTGCTGCCTACCTATCTGATGGGGATTTTCACACTCGTCAGTGTAAAGCCTACACTCTGTCTGGTAGAAAGTATGCACATGGGCACATGCACCTCTGTGTGCTCTCAAAAATGTATTGCCTTGTGCTGTATACTCTACGCAGCATATATCTGCGTATACATAATCACTTTTCAGCCAGAGACCCTGTATTTTTTTGTCCGTGCCCGAGGCAGCTGACAGGGCAGCTTGCCCGTTTCCCTCAGCCCAGGAAGCACTGTCTACCACACCCAGGGTTCCTTACAGGTCAAAGCTTTTTCTTTCAATCATGAACCTTGGGCAAAATGACAAACAAAACAGTTCTTTGCTTAGTTTGGGCTGCCACCCTGCCTCTGAAGCTCCTTCCTTTTAGTTCCTCTGCCCCAGGGACTATTGCAGGACATTGCCTGAAACTTTGATACGGAGCACCCGGACATATTTCAGACAGGTTTTATAGATCTATGGGGCTGACTGGCCAGAGGTCTTTCCAGCCTGTATGGAGACCCACCTTTTGTGGTGAGAAAATTGTCTGATGCAGAATACTCATCTTTCTGTAGACTGGACTCATAGCTTTCAGACTTCAGAAATTTTTCTGGTTGCTTGCAAAACTGAAGAAGAAATGTCTTTCCCCACACATGCATAGATGTTCTGATAGCCCTCAAACCCTTATAGCTCTCTGAGAGATATCAAACCTGACACTGTATAAGCTGTACTAATGTCAGAGCCAAAAGCTGTTCCTATGTGCCCGTCTGAGGACTCTTTTATGGCAGATTTTTTGACAGATTTGGGAGCAAGAATAGGACATGGATCACCTGCCCGGATCAGCTACATATATTTTCCTTTATTGCCATTTTGTAGGCTATTGCTCTTAGTGAAATGTTCCCATTTTATTCTCTGCTTGTATGAACATCTATATTCCAGTGTGCCAAAGTGCTTTATTTGACTTACAAGGCTCTTCTTACGGAGCAATGGGTAAGAAAACATTGATGAAAAATATATAAAAGGTCAGACCACGCAGTTCATATTTTGCCATAAAATTTTGAGGATAGATTAAAAAAATCCAGCACTGACAGCATGTTCTTTTATGCTTTTCTGGGAAAAAAATAACTGTTTTAATGTTTGGTCCCCCTGGAACCCGGTGGATTTCTCCGGCACCTGCTACCACAACTGTCCACAAAAGCAGTAAATAGCAGAAAGGCTTTCTGATCCTCTTCTGCAGCTGTATCACTGAACCTCCTGGTTATATAAAATAAAAATCTCCAGATAAGGAAATCAGCCCAAATAAACACTCAGCTTAAGTTAAAGGTGACATCTTCATGGAAGGTCAGCAGCTTTACTTTTCCAGGCAGGCAAACTGGATGCTGTGGTCAGCTCTAGCAGTGGCTGCTGCATAGCTTGGCCAATGCACTTCCATTAGTGTGCCTCCATTTCCCCTCCCACCCATCCGTCTTCTCTGTTCAGGGTTTAAATTTGTTGATGCATGTGTTAGCACAGGACTCAGAAAAAAAGAGCTTTGGTCTTTCACATAGAAACATGCTAGCAAATAAGAAATGAACGGCAGAAGCCTTACTTTGAATGCACTATCATTTAAAAAATTGTCTTACTATAACCTCAGCATCTGATGCATTGCTTTTATTTTCTTTGTATCTGTTAAAAATGAACATGAAACCATCAAAGGACAGATTACTGTACTAACTCTGTAATATAAGAAAGCATTACAAACATCCCCCAAAAAAATATTGCAATATTTTACACATATAAAATAATTTTTCGTAAGATAAAAGTTTATTTTTCTTAGACTGCAAGACAGGACAATACCAGAATTGTCCTCTTCTGGCTCACAAGTAACAAATGCACAGTGTCTGAATTGATTATTTTTTTGAGTAAATTAACATTCTGAATTAGATTTCTATGAACCATGAATATGAGCATTGACAAAAAGAACCTTCATACCTCTGTGCTTTCCCTGACTTTGCTCTTTATTCCCAAAGCTGCTTGTGACAGCTTATTCATTCCCAGGGATTGTTTATTCCTGGTAAAAAGAGCACACCCAACCCAGTGCAGCGATACATGCAGATAAGTAGTTTTTAACCCAGAAGGGTGGGGAATTACTTCTAGAGGACCACAAAAGGACAACACAAAAAGAAATTTCATATGCACTGATCTAAAATATGCACAATTTCTGAAAAGATCCTCATTGTAACTGGAAAAACCTAGGGGCTCAACAACGCTAAAAATATTGAAAAATTCTGACGTAGACCAAACAGGTTTTTTTATACATACAAAATATATCTTCGATAAGAACACCAGCTATATCTGCTAAATAGCAAATCTGGAGCTACTAATATGTCTAACAATGTTTCTTGAAGCCAAGACTCTCAGATAAAGATACTCTCAGAAATTCTGGCCACATGGTGACTTTAACTTGACGGCTTCCTTTTGTGCTGTTAGGATGTGTAGTTCACAAAGTCACTGGTGTTCTCACAGTTTGACAGCTGTGGAGGCAAGGAGTTCAGCCCAGCAAAGCACAGAGCCACTAACCACAGAAGAAAAACCCTCCTTGATTTCAAATAAGCCAGATGATGACTTAAGACAGCAACACGAAGTGAAGAGTGCCAGTCTAGTATGGCTAACCCACCAAACTAGTGTTGTCACCAGAAAATAAGAAGTGCCATCGCTGAAGCCTGAGTTGCCGACTGTACATCATTCTTCCCTTCCTCCTGTGCCAGAAATCTGTCCATATTATGTAAAAGACCTTGTTTCTTGCTTTGCTTATAGTTGTATAGGTGAAGAGTCCTGGAAAGTCTCCTATCAAGTCAGCAGCTTGGCAGGAAGCAGAAAGAGTACTTTGCCAGATTTGGCTGTGAGGATTGCGTCAGGAGACCTCAGTACATGCTGATGAAGTCTTGTACTGCTATGTAGCCTACAGTAGTTGAATCCCTCGTTTCACCTTCTGTGGTGGGAGAATGTAGAGGAAATTCTCTCTCTTGAAAGAGAGAGAGACAGCGTTCATACAGTCCCTCTTAAATTACTACGAGCAGACTCATTATCTGAATCAAAGGCTATACACAATTATACTTTGGCTAAAACTAGACCCTCTATGAATGTTTGGGCAAAAGCAACAAAGGGTCCTCACCCTTGAGAACACAGATTTACTCTATGCCAAAAATTTCTTCTCAGTGTATGCTGAAACTGGTGCACGTTGCAAAGGGGACCTGCTTGTTGTCCTTCATACTTGGTAGAGAACAGAAGCCAGGCTACGGAAGCATTGTGGCATATTGCTTTCTTCTGCTCCATTTTATGACTCAGCAATCATTACCTGGAAAGGAGAATGAAAAAAACCAATTATTAATGAGTAATCTTAGCATACAGCTCTCAAAACAGTTCAAAGCACCCTTTACAACATGCCTTCTGCCTTGAGGCAAGAAGTGACCCACCCCTAGCACAGAATTCAACATCTGAATATCTCCTTCTGCTTTTCCTGTTTGTGATGAACTAGCCGACTGAAGTCATATAATTTATGATACTCATTCCCCCATTTATCCCTCATGTCTGCCAACCCAGGTTGGTTTAACTTGCTTTTGACACTCATGGTAATTGGAGTCACCTGAAACAAAAACTCTGAGCACCCCTAATAACCAGTGTGGGAATCACCAGCTGAGACCTATAACACCCTCTGGTAGTTGCTATAGCCAACCATCAAACACAATATGTGCCAGTATCACATTTAGATCCCTTAATACTGGTTTTCCTTCAGAAAAATTATGATCAATACATAGGGATCTTTTATACAGCAACAGCTATTACTGAATTTACTTACTTCATCTACTAGCCAAAGAAGCCTTGTCTTCTAAGTGGTTTCCTTGTGGTCGTCAGGTTATTAACCTCTTTAGCTGTGAAAGAAATTCAAAAGCACTGTTCACTTAGGAAGGATCTCATTTCACATCTGTGGAATGTGGAGAATTTCTGAAAGGAGGAAAAGTATTAAGCACAGATGTTCTTCCATTTATTATCCTCAAGACAATGCATATAAAATGTTAGTCAGGTTTGGAAAACTTCTTGCCAACTGTTGATCTACAAGAGAAACCTGCAAATAATTTAGTGAAGATTGGTTATAGGACTGTGTATAGTCACTCTGTGACACACTGACATCTGCTTGAAGAACTGTTGATAAACACTGGTATACAAAGGTAAGGGTTAGTTTATGCATGGCTCTGCAAAATGCAGTGATGGACTAAGAAGAAAGACCCTTCTCACCATGGTTACACCTATAGGTCATAAGGATCTCTATTCCAGGATACAATTTAGGGACAGACTTCTACTAGCTGAGCTAGATAACTAAGGACACAGTGAAGGCCTTCAAAGCTCCATGGGACAATGAGTCCTCTATTAAGTATGCTGGCACCAGTACCTTACCATGGAGTGAGAGAATTTGGGGTGTCAGAGTTGGAGTGAAAGCAGCTGAGACCCAACAAGAGTGAGGAGGCTCGGAGGACAGAGTGGTCTTATCCCATTCATAATCCTTTACTTAAAAGGTAGTCATCCTAAGTAGGACTCCTCTCATTCAACAATGAGATGGATTGGAGAGGGAAGGAAGAGTGTCTAGGCCTACCTAGACTGCTGGAAGGACTCATCCGTGCAACTTGTTGAAGGATTGGTTGTTGTGGAATACACAAATGATCTGGTATAATGAGATAAGAACCAAAGACTCTTCACATGGGTGAAGCTCTGCTCCATAGGCTATAAAATCACACATCTCATCTGCGCCAATGAATCTGGAATTTTTATTTCGCTCAGGGTCAAATTAAACTGAAACAAAACATAAAGACCTATAGCATAGGGTCTAGGATGTTTTTCAGAGACAGGACATTCTTTCTGGCCTTGGATTCCCTTCAGTACAGGAAGAAACAAAGGCATCCTCTCACTTATTGAATAATCTGACTAGGATGGTATTATGGAAACGAAGGCCTTTTTGTCTAGCTTCAGCTATATTTTAAAAGGCAGTGGTGGCTGTAATTTCATTTTGTGAGGAATCTAATCCTTTCAGTAAGTATCAGGCATTTTCTGAGAATGCCTACAACTAAGTAAAACCACTAGTGGGACTTTTTGTTGTTTGGGGGTTTTTTGGTAGTTTTTTTTTGAGGGAATCTCCATT
The DNA here is from genome assembly GCF_001431845.1 of Calidris pugnax. Classification (NCBI taxonomy): domain Eukaryota; kingdom Metazoa; phylum Chordata; class Aves; order Charadriiformes; family Scolopacidae; genus Calidris; species Calidris pugnax. The sequence continues at coordinate 17,803 of NW_015090771.1, read as the reverse complement.
TATGGGAGTAGGTACCATCACTGATGGTAACACCTGCCAGCTCCGTTCCTAATTTTAACTGGCTTGCACAGAAAACTATCATGGTCCATTTTGGGGACCCTTATGCTATCAGATCAACTGTTCCTGAGGACATCAGGGGAAAAATGCACCATTTAAAGAGCTTGATGTGTTTCACTTCCATACTAACAGTTGGGTTGCCCATTCCAGTGAAGATTAGGGTGAAATGTTCGTATGTAGAACCTGGAGAACTTAACACCAAGCAGGGAAGCTCCTAGAGAGGTCAGGTACCCAAGTCTAATAGCAGCTTAGCCAGCTTTTCAGAGCACTTTTGAATGGAGGTTCTTAAACTGTTTAATGGCCTTAGCCACTGCACCGGTTGCTGGTAGCAGTAGCAGACAGCTGTCTTTTGTAGATTATTATTTTAAAAAAAGGATGGAAAATACGTCATGCCAGTTTTCTCAGAAGTTCTTTCCAAGTTTCTGAAGTGCACAGCAGTTGGCATGAGCGTTACCACCTGTAACTTCTTTCTCATTATGCCAACAGTGGGAATGAAAGCCCAGACTACAGTTTCAAAGCCCCTCGAATGAAAGGACCTTATCCATTAACTTGGATCAGTGGTCATCCTTGGTAGATTAGCCACAAGAGGAGATGTGTAACATTCTTTAGCAGTACCTCAGCCAGACAGAGTCTGCCTACAGCACGGCAGTGTGTAAATGGAGAAACCAGACTAATACTGACAATAGCTATGACTATCCTCAGGGAGGATAGTCCTGAGTTCTGCTCAGGCAGGAAAGTATTACCATGACAGTGTGGTTGTTCCAGGACAAATGCTTTCCCCATCATTCTTAGTGTGGGAGGTGTGGGAGGCCAGTTCTGTATCACACCCTTTCAGAGTTCATTACATCTGGTATTGGTTTTATCAAATTCACGATACCTTTGTTGCCACCACTCCAGTCATATAGTGGTGGCTATCAAGTCACCAATGCATGGCTGTAGTAAGGAATTCTGTATCTCAGGAGATGCATCTGCTACTCATTCCTAGGCAGTCATCTGATGCCACTAGATTATATAATGGATTTGAATCTGCCAAGAATGAACAAGAATCCTATAACAAAAGTAGAAACCTGTTTCACATACTAGATCAAAACAGGCACGAATGATGGAAAGAAACTGTTTTTAAACTGAACTTCACACATTCCAGTTGTGAAGCTTGGCAGACTGTCAAGAGACTGAGTGGAGACTCTGGTCTGGGAAAAGGGAGTACCCTGTCACAGCAAACTCCACAACATCACAGCTGGTAGCCAATGGCACAGACCCCTAATTCAAATAAGGCTTTCAGTCTTAAAATGCATTAAAAATGACGGCTTCTGAGACAGCAGATTCCAAATGTCAGCAGGAACCTGATGGCTTCTTTCACTGCCTGAGCTCAGACTGGCTCTTCATCAACAGCACATGACTTTTGGGTCCAGCAGTTAAATAATCAGGAAAAGTCGATATGCTGTGATTTATGAACCATTATATTCCACACTGCAGATCCCAAGCATGCAAGGATGGGCAAGGATTATAGCTGTTCCTGAAGCAGGGGAAACAGCGACATACAAGAGAACCTGTTTCTTGGCTGTGCACTGCCCAACAGCTTTATGGGGAGGCTAATATTTATGTGGAACAAGGCTCCATGCCACTCCAGAGGGGATGGTGTTTGACCAGAGATACGGAGAGTAAATCCTTAGGCAGGAAAAAAGTAGTTGTTACTGTACTTACTCATCTCCCATCAATTTATGATATCATGCAGTATGAGTAACTGACTGCAATCTACGTGGGGAGGGACTGTTCAAAAAGGCATGTAGTGATGGGACAAGGAACAGGGAGGGACTGTTCACAAGGGCATGTAGTGATGGGACAAGGAACAATGGTTTGAAACTAGAGCAGGGTGGGTTTAGATTAGACATTAGGAATAAGTTCTTTACAATGAGAGTGGTGAGACACTGGAACAGGTTGCTCAGAGAGGTGGTGGAGGCCCCATCCCTGGAGACATTCAAGGTCAGGCTTGACGAGGCTCTGAGCAATCTGGTCTAGTTAAAGATGTCCCTGCCCATGACAGGGGGGTTGGACTAGATGACCTTCAGATTTCCCTTCCAACTCAACACATTCTATGATTGTATGATTCTATATGTATGTATTTATCTGTATATTTAGATGCATGTTCATAAATTTTATACATGCTGCATTCCAGAATGTTTTTTTGTGCCATCAGAAGGCAGCAAAAATGTAACAGATATACATTGACCATTTTGTTCCAACGGAGAGGAGCCATCTTCAGTAAGACCAGAGGAGTAGGGAATATATCTTTAATGCTGGTCTCTTTCCAAGCACTGGGCCTTTTTAATTAGTTATCCCATAAATGAGAATAGCACTGAACTTGAAATCACTGGTGGGCCTTGTCTGCAGCAACTGAAAGTTAAACTGGCTTTTGAACTCTTGGAAACCTTTGGAGCATCGGGATGCTGGTGCCCAGATACCTGGCCCTGATTTTTGGTAATGCTCTGGGCTCTGTAATATAGTTGCTGCATTTATTATGTTAGTGTATCGTTGGACTCGACACTTACGCTGGTGTATCTGTGTTCTGCATATGATAAAAGAGGGAGTGAAAGGGTCCAGGGTCAAACCGCACATCTGCTGTGCTGGTTTTCTCCATCTGCAGAACTCCAGCTTCTCAGGACCATTTGGGAGGAGGACTTGCAGACTGCAGGATAACAGTGCTGCTGGCGTCTTGCTGTGTCGTCTTTGCAAAAAAAAAAAAAAAAAAAAAAAAAAAAAAAGAAAATCTTGCAAAATACACATAGCGGTGAGAAAGAGATTCCAAATGCTGAGGAGCCTGTTGCTGTAGCTGCCCCCTTGCCTATTGAAAGGTAAAGCTCAGCAGAGTCAGAAAAGAAATCTGACTCTAAGTTGTTTTAACCATGAACCGTTTCTTTCTATGGAGCTGTGAAACAGACTGGAACTCAGGCAGTAAAAGAGCGCCTGTGTTGCCACCCACCAGATGTCTAGAAGGTGGTCTACTATGCTCACATTCACTCAATTTATAAGAAGTCTATACTTGCAGAACTCAGATATTGATGTCTGACTTCTACATGCAAGCAACCAACACCTCAGTGCAGCTTCTTCTTGTGAATTCTATAACCAAGTCCCAGTTACCGGTCGATCCACTTCAAAAATCTACATTGAATCATAATCAGAATATTTAACTGGCAGAATAACCACACACAAAAAGGGAAGAATGATCAGTGGTGCAAACAGAAACACATATAATGCATATGATTTAAATGACTAATATGTTGCTGTTATTTTAAACTCAAAAAACCAAATGTGTGCTATTTTTCCCATTTGTGGTATGAGAGAAAATCCAGATTCTATGCACTTCAATTTTCATCTGTTTCATATGAAACAACTATTTCTTTATATTTAGTGTCCAGTCCACTTGCATTTCTCACATAATGGTAAAAGGCTAAGCTATTCTGTAAAATAATGTCACTTCTGGAGCCTGAACCTTCAGTCTCATCTCAAACTATGTCCCATTACAACTAAGATAATGAAGTGCTTGAGAAGTGATGGATCAATCCCTCAACTGTTCAAATAAAAACTATATTTTTTCTATTGTACTTGTGAAAAAATGCCTCAAAACAGATTTTGTGCTATTTAAAAGTTGCCAAACCAATTTCTTTTAAACTTAATTAAAGAAAATCATTATTTGCATCTTACTGGGGCATTTGCATTGAGACACCCACTGGGAATGAAGTTCCACATCCAGACTATAAACCCCTAAAAAAATGGGCACATAATGGAAGGATTGATACATCTTTAATGATGACAGTGCCAATGTAATAAAACCTAACACCATAATGTTACCACTTTATACCAAAAATATACAGAAATAAACAAATAAACCATGTTGAGAAATTATACAGAAACTCTGTTAAACATTTTAAAGGGTAATAAAAATGCCTTTGGCCCATTAAATGCACTCTACTGACTATATGAACCAGTGCCAAAAAGTATCAAAGCTTTTACAAAGAAAAAGAAATAAAAGAAAAAGGTCCGAGAATTTGGTAGTGTATGTCCTCGCTGAATAATTAAATGAATGTATTGGGCATAACCTAGGAAAAAGTATATAGGCCGTTTCATCTTACAGAAACACATGCGCACACATATATACATGTACATATTTTATATATATATTTATACACACAAACACACCTGATAAGGGAGTTAGAACCCATGTGATAATTTGTCAGGGATATGATGTAATCAATTAACATTCTGCCCTGTATCAATTTAATAATGTAATTCTTTAAAATTTCTCTAAAATGTAAAACTTCAGAGTATATTCTAATGTTACTTTAAGAAACCTGAATCACCTGTAGAAGAAACACTTTTCTTCATTATTTTAACCTCTAGAACTTGAGCAAGTTTCTGTCTACAGGCAGATGCAAAGGAGCATCTCACAGTTCCAAAAGGAATTTCTTCTGAGCGCTGGAAAGTCCTGGGACACGTATTTTTTTCCAGTTCTGTAAATGACAGAGATCAAACTTAGACACAAACATTTCTTATTTTATCTCAGAGCTGATTTATAGCTTAAAAAAATACATGTATTACTCCATCTGTATTAACATGCATTTCTGCGTCTCTTGTGCAGCGAATTTGTAAAATGAAATCCTAATCCCAGAATCAACCATTAAAATGGCATCTATTGCAAATTTTTTATCAAAAGTAAACTTTATATCTAGTGCTACCAGGGCATTCCAGCCGCTATTCTGTACCTAAACCTAGGTCTACCTCTTTCTAAATCCTAACACTTTCATTTTTAATACTATACACAAATCCAGTTGCACTAATGCACATTTCAAACCTTTTGAATGTATTTGCTCTACTATCTCTTCATGTGGCCAGAAGAGACAGGCCAGGCCCTGAACGTTAAATAATTATAGGAAAACAGTAAGAATCCAAGTTTTTGTTTCCTACAAGCTTCCTAGTCCATCTTCTCTGCTTCACTTCTTCTTTGTAAAGATTGTTAATCTTTTAGCAAAATTTCACATGCTCTACTAAATGCCAACAACAGCCCACAGTACACCAACCTCTCTGCCACACCTGAATTGCAGTCAATTAGATTTAACCTCTTGGAGAATGACAAAGTGCTCTTCTGTCATGTTATTCTGAAGTCAACTGGGTATTTAAGAACCCAAATGACATAAAACCTCTCCTGGAGTCACTCTGACTTCATGTTTGGATCCTTTTAGTATCAGTATTATAAAATTAGGCAGTATGATGAAATAAGAGGATTTGCATAGCTCTGTGCAGGTGAAGGGGAAATGGATGGCTTGCTTGGAAAAATCCAAAGGCAAAAGAAATGCAGATGAATATTTTCACTTTGTTATTTGAAACAACCACAAAAGGTTGGGAAGTCAGTAGACTGGGATTACTCCAGTGGCTCTATACACTCCTCTCTTTGTACAAGAGCAGTAATTTAATATATTTACAGTGACTTCAACCATGACCTCTGGAAGGCATCACAATAAACTCAGAATGGATCTATGAAAAACATGTTTGAAAAATTCATAGCTAACCAGACGACAAAAAGTTTGGCTTCCTGTTTGAACCAGATGGAAGAGATTTCACACAAAGCCCACGTAGTTTCATTTTCTTGTGTTCAAACCCAAAACAGCTGAGATTTAAGTGACTTTGAATCACTAAGTACTCGGCTGATTTTTCCCTTTACTTAATTCCATTTTTCTCTTGCTGTTGAATTTACTCATCTTTCAGCTGCCAAGCTAATATGTGGAACGTTACCTTTGTGGAGTTTTTCCATGAATATTACTATGTAGGGCCGCCGTCATGTTAAAAGAAAATGTATGCACACACGGAGGCAGGAATATAGAGCTCTTCCCTATGCTTATTCTAACAACTTCGACCCATTGAAACAATATTTGACTGAAGAGTTTGAAATATTATGAATGACACAAGCATAAATTTTCAGATTCAGTCTCTTATACATCCATTTTTCTTCAGATATATTATTGGAAACACACATAAGTAGTAATAGCGCAAGATAAGTGACAGAAAAAACTCTATAATAAGGATTAACAGCACAGATATTGTCTTATCAGCCAAACCAAGAATAAAAATAAATAAAGACATGAGTAAGAGTTTCATAGAGAACATTTGACAGCTGGCATAACTCATAGGTGGGACGAATGAGGTGGTCCCGGAATGATTCCAGTTCGGCTCTTCTGCTTTAGCAATAACTGCGGAGCCCATAATGTTGATCCTGCATAGAATATTATCAACAATATGCGTAGCTCAATCTACTAAGCTAATATAGTTCACACTATCCTGTTACTTCATTTGCCAAACTACTCAGTCATTAACTGCTCTTGTGTTTCGTCATTTATTTAACTTCCACATTTTGTAATATTTTCATTCACACCTAAAATCATAGAAGGCTATTAATGAAATGAAAGGTGGTTTGATATGATATTTTCAGCAACATTTCCTGGAAAGTGTGTAAAATTATATATGAATCCAGTTAAGTCCTTGCTTTCCATCAAGAAAAGCACTTCTTGCACACAAATGCACAAGATTTGCCTAAGAGCATGAAATAAAAATTGTCTTTCTTTGTCTGCTTGATAGGATCACAGGATAATTCAGCTTGGAAGGGAACTGGGGAGGTATCTAGCCTAACCTGCACTAAGGTGGGTCACACCTAGCTGCTCAGGGCTTTATTTAGCTGGGTCTCAAAAACCTTCAAGAATGGAGACACAACCCAATATCCCAATAAGGTAGAAATTCTTTAAATACAATGCAATAACTCTCATGGGCAAACTCACAAGTTGCATTCTTTTTAAGCTGTACACCCTCTTACTACATTTCCTCAAAAACCAGAGAATTAAAAAGAACTGAAAACATTCCCATCTCAGGTCTTCTATTTCCATTTTTCACCCACTTAATTTTTTCATTAGTTGAACTCTTTAAAAATTATCAATGTGAGGCTGTTCTAATTTATGAGCAAAAATATATGTGTTTGAAAATGAGGAGGGTTTTTTTTCAAATCCAAGATTTTTCTCTCATCAGTTGGGTGTGAACTTACTTGAAACCCCTGGGATTGCACACACGAGTTCCAGATGTACCTCTATTTGTCCACTGAGTGTGTAATAGCAATAATAATAACAGCAACCTGGTGTCTGTGCCAAGGTTGCTGCCCTTCCTGTGGCCGACTGTAAATGAACACAAATGCTCAACTGAAGTTTCCAGTGTTCTCACAAGCAGAGCTCAGCTAGACCATTGGGTCAACCACGATTGTTCTGATGTTACCAAAAAGCTCACATATTAATTTCAACTATTTCTTCTGTAGCAGACTTAGTTATCTATAGCAGTTTTATACAACATTTCTATCTTTTCTGTGTTCCTATGATAGTTTTTTTAGTTTCTCTCCAATGATGGTAGATTAGGCCCATCAAACTTCTGCTGGGTTGCAGAGGACTTTGTAGGAAAGGTCCTGCGAGCCGGCTATTTTTATTTTCTGGCATCATTAGATGTCTGGAAAAATGCCCTGAAAAATTGAGTCCAGGCACATTGACTTCAGAAATTGTTATATATTAACCAGAAATTTCCTCTTTCCCCACCTACTTTTAAAATTTTTAACAGTGGAATATATTGAAACATGCAGAGAACTGTAAAACAGCCAAGTGGACTTACATAAAACTCACTGAAATGATCCACTTCTGCAGTGGAATAAATCAGAGGAAATATCAGCTAGGAAAGAGGATATCCAAAGAAAGTGACTGCAAACCACTAGTTAAAACTAAAGTGTGATATCCCTTTCAATTCCCATTCCTCTATTCTCAAATAGCCAATGACATTTTCTAAATAAAGAACTTTTTCTCTGTCGATTGGTTTGCTTTCAGAAAAACTCCCATGAAATCCATTTTACTTTCCATTCTCTATAGAGAAAAAAAATATATATAAAAAAAATCATTCTTTCCCTTGCACCAGCACTGGCTGTTTTCAGGCTGATCACTTCAAGGGCGCGTTTGTCCTTTGGTGTTGCATGCAAATGCAGTCACTTCAAGTTGGCTAACGAGCATCTCCTGGGAGATGTGACAAGCATTGAAACGCGTATGACAAATCTCATTCTTCTGCCAGATCACTGCCCCCTGCATTTTATCTTTTGTCTGCGGGGAGGAAGGAAGCAGAGTGCCTCAAAGATGAGGCCAAGGTTGGAAAGTGCGATCAGAGCCCAAACGCGCTGGCATTTGTTACGAGTGCAGGGAGTTGAAATGATATTTCTGAGAACTCCCATTACCGTTTATAACCACGTATTCCAAGAAAACTCCCAATATAGTAGCTGTCGTGAACAAAGACTGCGGGCTATAAGCAACAGATGAGCTAACCTTTCTGCCTTTTGGGGCATATTTTCTTTGGCTGGGAGCTGCAGGAGGGGACAAGGTGCAAGGCCCTGCTGCAAGGTGCAAGGCCCTGGCGGGTGCCTCAGCAGGCCGGCACACGGCCGATAGGACAGGGCTGAAATGTTCATTGATGAAATGATAATGGTAACTGGATTTCTCCCATCTGCCCTTCTTCTGCCATTCGTAAGGCTTGGCGAGGGTGGGAACACACCAGCAACGCAACACATGAAGTTTCGGCCTCAGCCTCCGCTGCCCAGGCAGCCCAGGAAATGGGGTGGAGATGCTCTTTTTTGGCTCCTTTTCTGCCCAAGACTGGCAGACAGGGAGTCCTGGGAGCTGCCATGCTCCCCCAACCACCTTTCTCGTTCCAGCTTCTCAATTTTAGTGTTTCAGAAAAAAATCCCCAAACCCAGTCCTAATCCTGCTGACAATCCCAGCACCCGGCGAGCGAGCAGTGCAGCCATCACTTTAACTGCTTCCTGTGAAATACCCTCAGAGCTGGAGTTTTGGCTTCACTGGCATTTGACTAATGATATCAAAGCCCTTACCTACACTTTTGTTCCTATTTTTATTCCTCCCCATAATATTAGCTTCAGATTTCACTGTTTTGTTTATTTTCTAATTAAAGACTTTGACATTTTGAAGCCATTTTATATTTCCTATCCTGGCAATATTCAAAGGAGGACTACACAGATGGGCAAATAATCATATCAAGATCTGAGGTAACGCTTCCCTTCATCTCGGTCCACTTGGGTAAACTCACACCACATGCCAGCGTGAACTATTCTTGTAACAAGGGCTGTAAATCCCTGCTGAAACTTATTTAGGAAGGTAATTTTGGCTATGCATGAGTGCCATACATTAAATATATTACAGGTGAAATCTGCTGGGAAGGGCTGTGACATTTATAAGTTAAACAGACGGTATATATTACAGAGGCTTCAAATTCTGAGAGAATGTAATAGAATATAATTTTATATAGCAATTTTACCTACAGTCTCTTTAAAAAGAAACAATCACCAAACTTCTCTCAATTCTGCAGCTCGTTTGGGGTTGGTTAGTTTTGGGGGTTTTTTTGTTGTGGTTTGGTTGTTGTTGTTTGTTTTTTTTTAAAAAGTCTCCAGCCTTTGCAAGTAAATAACTTCACTTTGGTTCTTCCTAGGTATTCCCTGTGCAAATGCACTGAAACACCATCTCATTGCTGAAGAGGAGTTTGGAAGTGTCTGTAAGGCGAGCTGTGTAACAACGCAAACATTTACTGTCTCCTCTCCTTTTTACAGGCACCACATCTTCCTTGTGCTTTTCCTCGGGAGGAGGAAAGCCGGGAGCTCTGTGAAACAGCAAAGACAGCCTGAACCACCCCTGAAATGCAAACACGTGATAAATGTTATGGGGCTGATCCTGCCTTGGGTGAATATGAACGACAAACCACAGCTACAGAACCCAGCTTCTTTTGCAGATATCCATGTCCTTCTTTGCCTTATTGTGAAGATTTTGTGCCAGAGTTGGCAATTCAGCAATCCAGCAAGCTCCGGGATATCTTGTTTGTTAGAGTTATTTGCCACTGGATTAAATTCCTCTGTAAACTTTTTATGTCTTATTGTGCCTTGGTATATTGGGGGCACCAGAGACTCACTTGTAAAACTGCAGGGAATGGGTTTCTTGCACACAGTGTAATTCTCACACGGGGTTTTAAAAGTTAAAGCCAACTCTCCCACATGAAGGTGGTCTATCAGCTGTAATTCTTGATGGGTAAGTAGCTGCTCGGCGCTATCGGCGTACAACCTGTTTTGACATTTTGTTGGACTCATTTCTATGGCCCTGCTTTTGGCTCCTCCATGGCACTGCAGAAGGGAAACCCCTCCTGCCATGGGCTGACTGATGAGCAAAGCTAAGGACATGATGCACAGAGACCCTCTCCAACACGAGCAGAGAAACTCTGACACAACACAAGGTGCTTTAAACTATCCCCTAGAAAAATAGTAGCTGCCTTCCCATAAGAAGGTGGAGTGGTTACCAGTTGCCATCTAGGCCAAGCCCAGTGGTGACTCCCTCTGAGCCCTGCAGGGCCCTACACTGCCAGGGCATGGTTCCCCTCTTGGCTACTCTGTCTGCACCAGACTCCAACCTGACCGGCTTCAAGTGGCCTCTTTTGTCTTCATAATATCTATAAATATCTATTTCCTCCTCTGGTTCCAGCATATATCTTCTCCCTGAGCTCGTATCTCCCCACCTCCAGATCAGTGGCATGCTTTAGGTTTGACATCTTAGCCCTCCATGCAACAAGAACTGAGAGGTTGGTGCCGTTGACTTGAGGATAGCTTTGTTACACCACAGGAAGCACGGCATGTAGATACCGAGGTGGGAAGCATCAGGATAGCACAGTCCCAATGACTGCAGCTGGTTTTAGCTATGCAAAGATATAACATGCCAAATATAATGTCACTGGTCCAGAATTAAAAACTGCCACTGCTGGCTTTTGGCAGCTATGACTGTCATAGTATTGTCCAGTATGACAAAATTCATACTGGAACTAGACTCACATAAATAATTGTACTGATTCAAGATCGCTTAAACTTGTTACCTTCCACAAATTCAGCCGTGCAGAAAAAAAAAGAACCCAACCTTCTACCTAAAGTGACAAATGTGAGGAGCTTAGAGAGTGTGCCTACTGTTTGGGTCTGTAAGGAAGAGAAGTAGCCTGCTCAATTTCAAAACAATAATAATTTCTTTTAAAGGCTAGGAATATAAACATTGATAAACTTGCCTTACAAATATTATTTTAAAGATGTCTGTGACAGACTGCTTGAAGTCAAAGCCTAATAAAGCACTTATCTTCAAGGGGACTTCTTACATGTTTAAGAGGAAGCACGAGCGTCAGGACTTTGCTGGGTTCCAGGTACTGAATATTGTGTTTGCAGTAAGTGTTGTGCTACCTGCAGCCTCTGCCTTATTCCAATGGGCATTTCCCTGGGTCCAGATTCCCAGGACAAAAGGCTGTACAGATTGTTGTAATGGAACTCATCCATCCAGAGCCAATGACCAAGAATGAGAGAAGGGCTGCAGGTTGTGTTTTAAGCTCAACATCTTTGTGAGTCAGAGCATGAGGTTTTCTATTCTTTGCATACATCTGCATAGTATTATCCATATCGCAACCATAACAGAAGAAAGATAATTAAAACCATACTGATTGGAATTAATACAAAATAAACACTTTGCTTAATATCTCTGGCCAATTTGTCTTACGAAAAAAGTGAAGCAAATGCTTCCGTCTAAGCTGTGAAGGGAAAAAAATAGAAAAAAAGCAGCAAAATATTTAGCTTACCTCACCTGAAAACAATCTTCTCTTTAATCCTTTTTTGCTTGAACTGCCAGCACCACTCCTTCTGCAGTGTCATCAATTCTTTCTCCATCTCTATTTGCTCTCTTCCATGCATCTCCTCTGGCCAACTGTTAAGAGTCTAGCAACATACCAGGATGATTTTTATTAAATTAACCAGAAAAGTATGCAAGTAAGTCCTTACTTACAATTTCCATTTGCATGAAAGGCTGTGCATTTAGCCTCTGCTTCAGTCGTATGAGTTTTGCTCTAGTTTTTTGTATTCACCCCAATGTGTCAAGTTTTTAACTTTAACACAAATCTTTCAATTGACCTTGCCTAAAATCTCTGGAAGAACTTAAAGCAACTTTATTTTTGATCATTAGAGGAGCTTGACAAGCCCTTTTATTAATCTCTTTCTGCCTAGAGCAAACTAATACTCGAAGACCTTTTGAACATTGAAAAGTCAAAGATTCCAAAGTTAGGAAGCAGATAGTGCCAATCCAGTCAGACACAACCTTTGATTACCTGACTGCATGATCTGTACCTATTTCCATATCCAGGCTCGTTGAGTACAGCTTACCCCAACAAAATGAGAACATTTTGGCTGAGATGCAAATCCTAATTTTCAATGACTCTAGGACTCAGATGAACAACCCCCCAGAAAGCTGATGAATCAGAAGTGAAACTTATTTTCATTAATTTTTTAAAGTTATTATTTGTCAAACTATTTATAATAAGAAAGAGAGAAAACAGTCTTTACCATAGGGAATGTTGGGCTCATCAAACACAAGCACATTACCACATTCATGGGTGAATAACAGGGAACATGCTGGTGGCTAAACTGTTGGGATTGAGGGTTTTTATCCCATTTCCCCTCTGCTTAAATAGACTTCTCTGAGCTAAGCTATGTCTTTCACCCCCAAACACTGAAAATGCTTTATATATTAGTGTGCTGGCAGGTTCATCCTGAGTGCTCTTTGGGGCACCATCCCTACCCTGTCTGATGACAGCCAGCTGGGGCTGGGCAGGTCCCAGGGGAAAGAAACCTGGATGAGAAGGGAAAAGCAGGAGCTCCTGGAGACTTTCTCCATCTATGGTCCAGGGCAGCAGCCTGACCGAGGCAGGGGATGGCCAGGCCTGCAAGAGGTGAGGTGTTTCACTCCTCCAGCATCCCCATTGACTAACCTCTTGGATGAATCGTAGCTGGTAGCCAGTGGCCTGCAGCCATCTCCAGCAGCAGCTGGGACAGGCAACCAGCAGCACGGCCGCCGGTGGCCGGCTCCCAGCAGACGGACTGCAGTTGTTCTGGCTCCCTCATCCCTGCCCACCCAGCTGCAAATCCTGCTGGAGGGGAAGAGCTGGGGAGCTCTTCCAGATGGACAGGAACTCCAAACAAGGCGGCGCTGACAAAAATGACAAAGCAGGGTATCAGCCCGCGGATTAGCTCTGCAGATCCACATGCGGTTATTCATCTCTGGCTGACGTGGAGGAGGATATGAAATCTGTGCACTGGGGTAGTGCTGGACAAGGTACATAATCCACAGACCAAAAGGAGCGATGGATTTGTTTAACTGTGAGCCACAGCAAAGAGCTTCCAGAAATTTGTAAGTTCCCAGAGCAGCTGGATGACACTCACACTGGGCACGGGTTAGCTCAAATGCTTGGTGCAGCATTTTAAACAGCATGTGGAGAACAGCAGCTCCAACTTTGCACACAGCAGTAACTCAAAAGCTTAATTTTAATGATTAGATGGGATTTTTCTAGTCCACCTGGAAAATCACCACCTGCAAATTGTGATACTGCACAACGGCTGCAGCAGCTTGAGGTGCATTTCCCACCCAGACCCACGGAGCTGCTCTGCAAAATCTCCACGGGGACTTCAGCAGAGATGGCCATGACAGGAGCTGGAAGAAGTTCAGAAAAGCAAAGCCCTGGGGGATTTGAGATATGGCTGCTGCCTACAGACAGCACAGGATGGGACGGTGTAATTTGAAGCAGCAGCTGGCACCAAAAAACACTCACCTCAGCCTCTGGGTAGCCCAGGATCAGCCGATGATAAAATAGGATTTGTTTGTGCTCCCATGCACATTGTAAAGACAAAAGAGCTATTTGACCTCAAAGAAAAAAAACAGCAGAACAAAAAATGCACAAATCTGATGATAAATATAAATGTAGGATAGAGAGTCCCTTCCCTCAAGGCTGTCCCCCCCTTGGGAGCATCCCGACTGCTCCCTGCCACTGCCCGGCTGGACCACTCTGCTCCCCCAAATGAAACGATGCTTCTGTCTGCTTTTTTACCTTGCTCTGCCCAAATCATCACCTTTTTCAGACCAGGATTTCATGAACCTCTGGCAAGATACAACTGACAAAATGGCATGACTCGCTGGGGCACCATCCCTACCCTGTCTGATGACAGCCAGCTGGGGCTGGGCAGGTCCCAGGGGAAAGAAACCTGGATGAGAAGGGAAAAGCAGGAGCTCCTGGAGACTTTCTCCATCTATGGTCCAGGGCAGCAGCCTGACCGAGGCAGGGGATGGCCAGGCCTGCAAGAGGTGAGGTGTTTCACTCCTCCAGCATCCCCATTGACTAACCTCTTGGATGAATCGTAGCTGGTAGCCAGTGGCCTGCAGCCATCTCCAGCAGCAGCTGGGACAGGCAACCAGCAGCACGGCCGCCGGTGGCCGGCTCCCAGCAGACGGACTGCAGTTGTTCTGGCTCCCTCATCCCTGCCCACCCAGCTGCAAATCCTGCTGGAGGGGAAGAGCTGGGGAGCTCTTCCAGATGGACAGGAACTCCAAACAAGGCGGCGCTGACAAAAATGACAAAGCAGGGTATCAGCCCGCGGATTAGCTCTGCAGATCCACATGCGGTTATTCATCTCTGGCTGACGTGGAGGAGGATATGAAATCTGTGCACTGGGGTAGTGCTGGACAAGGTACATAATCCACAGACCAAAAGGAGCGATGGATTTGTTTAACTGTGAGCCACAGCAAAGAGCTTCCAGAAATTTGTAAGTTCCCAGAGCAGCTGGATGACACTCACACTGGGCACGGGTTAGCTCAAATGCTTGGTGCAGCATTTTAAACAGCATGTGGAGAACAGCAGCTCCAACTTTGCACACAGCAGTAACTCAAAAGCTTAATTTTAATGATTAGATGGGATTTTTCTAGTCCACCTGGAAAATCACCACCTGCAAATTGTGATACTGCACAACGGCTGCAGCAGCTTGAGGTGCATTTCCCACCCAGACCCACGGAGCTGCTCTGCAAAATCTCCACGGGGACTTCAGCAGAGATGGCCATGACAGGAGCTGGAAGAAGTTCAGAAAAGCAAAGCCCTGGGGGATTTGAGATATGGCTGCTGCCTACAGACAGCACAGGATGGGACGGTGTAATTTGAAGCAGCAGCTGGCACCAAAAAACACTCACCTCAGCCTCTGGGTAGCCCAGGATCAGCCGATGATAAAATAGGATTTGTTTGTGCTCCCATGCACATTGTAAAGACAAAAGAGCTATTTGACCTCAAAGAAAAAAAACAGCAGAACAAAAAATGCACAAATCTGATGATAAATATAAATGTAGGATAGAGAGTCCCTTCCCTCAAGGCTGTCCCCCCCTTGGGAGCATCCCGACTGCTCCCTGCCACTGCCTGGCTGGACCACTCTGCTCCCCCAAATGAAACGATGCTTCTGTCTGCTTTTTTACCTTGCTCTGCCCAAATCATCACCTTTTTCAGACCAGGATTTCATGAACCTCTGGCAAGATACAACTGACAAAATGGCATGACTCGCATGAGCTCTTGCCCTTTTTCTAATGACCATAACTGTTTCCTACCGCCACCTCCTCTTTCCTCCCATCATTGTGGCCCGTCTCCTGGCCTCCACTGGACCTCACTTTTCCCTTGTCTTTACAGTGACTGAAAGCACAACTAGAAATTACTGCCCAGCACTCCCTTTCTCCCTTCCAGGAGCAAGGCAGGAGGTCACTGTGTATCATGGGAAGACATGAGGGACAGAGTAGCAAGCACCCTTACTGTTTGGAGAAAGTAATTTGGAGTGCTGATTTCCATCCTGGTTGATTCTGCAAACCCCTGCCATGAAAAAATTAGAGTCTTCTCTCAACATTGTCCCTGAAAAATAAATAATTTATTATGTTAAGTCATACACATATCGATTGAGTAGGCTACCAGTTGCACTCTGTCCCAGTTTGAAGTAAAACCAGATCAATTTTGTGTTCTGTAACTTTACATTTTAGCTAGGCCTCTTCTAACTCTCTGAAATTAATGGCATATTGTGGAGAAAACTGCTCGTTTTCAGAGCAGGAATCCAAAAAAATCCAGAAAAATTGTCTATCCAGGGAAAGGAGCTGGAGCCTGCATGCAGGTAGAAATCCACAGCTCCCATATATTGATTTTCATTTAACTGTTTGCACCTTTTATGTGCACAGACTACGGCTATAAGAAGCCAAGACTAAAGCTCCAGAAGAATTCTGTCTTTTCTGAAGAAGACTTAGTTTGTAGTCTGGATAAGTGGTCAGCACTGGCCCGCCTTCACTAATTGCTCTTCTGGGAAAAAAAAAAAGAAGAAAAATCCCCTTCTGGACATTTTGGAAGCAGCTCTCCCCATGTCTGTAAAGAAAATATGAAATGACTAAGATCCAAGTAACTGCAAAAAAATTCTGGTGAATTTTCTTTTTTTTTAAACAAAGTTCATTGAAATCAGCCCACAGATTTTTGAAGTGATACATCCTTTCTCAATGTATCAGCTCATCACAATTCTAAAACTATGAAAATGTAAAAGCTGACTCTTTTCAAGCTACAATTTTACAATATATATATAATTTTCTGTAAAAAATCCTCCATGTTAATAGCTTGAGTGCTGGAATTAGGTGTGATTACTACCTTTAATTTCCAGGCACAAGAAACTGCACATAACTTAATCTTTGAAATGAAACAATATTACAATATTTAACATGTATTAATGAACTATATAGACAGGTAACATCATGTATGGGACACCTCAAGTAAACAGCAATGTTACCTGCTTGTCTCTTTTTGAAAAGCAGAGCTATGATTACCACATCTATCCCATCATGTTCCAAATTATGACTTGGTTTCAAGATAGTAAAATAACATTGTCTAACTAGCAATCTAATGCTCCCACAATACACCACGATCCTTAGATACTAATTGCCATTGAGCAGAAAAAAAATAAGTTCTTCTACAAAAATCGTGTAACCATCTAGAAAGATTAATATGGTATTCGGAAATCTATGCCAAAGCTCTGGAGACCTCATCAAAGACAAGCTTTAAACAAAAAAATGTGCTACTGCTGATTTTTGGAGAGAGTATCATACACTTCATCAGAACATCCTAGAAGCTGGTCTCCACCAAGACACCACAGGCATCCAACTTGGAATAAATGAAATAGGAAAGTATCAAAAAAATATAACATCTCCAAATTTTGCAGAGAGAACTTCTAGGCAACTATGAGATGAGTTCTTTTAAAAGTGGAAAAAAGCAGTTGATTAGCCACATACTTGGGAAAATATATATATAAATAAGGAAGACTATGCAAGATTTAAAGACTATACAAATTTGCAGCCTTACTGTAGTATCATTTCACTTCTATTGATATACACTTATTATTATAGAGAAAACCCAGCCTATTTGCTTCTCCAGATACCACTGGTCAGAATTTCCCAGTAATCCTCTACTGATTGTCAGTGAGTACCACATGGGGGGAAAAAAAAGTCACATAGCAGATTAACTGCACTTACATTGTTCAAAGCCAAGTATGGGAAGTCCAAGGTTGGACCTTTGGTGCTGTAAATACGAAGTTGCTCTGGTTTATACTCTACCTTGTCTCCAACACCAGGCACAGGGTTCTGTAAATCCGAAGTTGCTCTGGTTTATACCCTACCTTGTCTCCAACAACAGGCACAGGCTGAGGATATACAAAGAAAAGTATTTAAAAAAAAAAAAAAGTCTTACCCTATAAAATGTAATTTACTCTTTGCACACA
>NW_015090770.1:5864070-5867042 GCF_001431845.1 Calidris pugnax | reverse complement strand
CCATCCTTGCATGCAGGAAGAAATATTTTCATGGAGAAAATGCAAACAACCAATCAGAAACAAGCATGAAGTGAAATTCCCTAAACCAACCTACAAACCAAGTTGGTACAACACAAAAGAAAAACCTATGCAGATTTCCATGCATTCTGAAAAGTAGTTCCACCTGGCTAGTAACAAATTTTGCAAGTCCCACAGCATTGACAGCCACAGATTTTGTGCTGCAGAGAGAGAAATTATGAATCTTTCAAAATTCAGAGACCACATGAACAACTGCCAAAGGTGCATGTGGAAAAGTCCACAGGGGACAAGCCTTTTTTTCTCCACAGCTGGCTGGTGTTGGTCCCTTTTCCACATGTTGCCCTGTCTGTTGGCAGTCATGAATTATCTCGTGTAAAACCAGCTGTGTCTCATTATTCCAGATAATGCTGAAGCCTGACATTTTTACTGCCTCATGCACGAATCTGCATTTTTGGCTTCATCCAAACGGCAACTAAAAATGAAAAGACACCAAACACTAGTCTGAAGGAGAAAGTGTACTGGCATCTCGCCCCAGCTACACAAGCAAATGAAACTTTCAAAATTCAGAGACCACAT
This sequence comes from Calidris pugnax, assembly GCF_001431845.1. NCBI lineage: Eukaryota > Metazoa > Chordata > Aves > Charadriiformes > Scolopacidae > Calidris > Calidris pugnax. The sequence goes on along the minus strand of NW_015090770.1, from coordinate 5,866,448 downwards.
GAACAACTGCCAAAGGTGCATGTGGAAAAGTCCACAGGGGACAAGCCTTTTTTTCTCCACAGCTGGCTGGTGTTGGTCCCTTTTCCACATGTTGCCCTGTCTGTTGGCAGTCATGAATTATCTCGTGTAAAACCAGCTGTGTCTCATTATTCCAGATAATGCTGAAGCCTGACATTTTTACTGCCTCATGCACGAATCTGCATTTTTGGCTTCATCCAAACGGCAACTAAAAATGAAAAGACACCAAACACTAGTCTGAAGGAGAAAGTGTACTGGCATCTCGCCCCAGCTACACAAGCAAATGAAACAAATGTAAAGATACAAGCTAGAACTTGCTGAGATCTTGATTCAGCAACTTTGAAGTAACTGGAGAGATTCCCACTGGATTTGGTAGGCCTCAAGAGACAAATCACCCCCCTAATGGGCATAGAAGTGGAAAGCAGCAGCAGTGCAACATCCTAGAAAGAGATACAGTCAGGATAATAGTACCACAGGCTGCCAAATTTGAAGGTAAATGGAAGAGAATCACTAATTACAAGGGCTGTGAAATCAGACAACTCTTTCATCATTGTATGCAGTTAAACCTGATAAGCAATGGCTAGATGGTGGGGATGTTTTGAAGCTAAATATATTTTTAATGTGATATGCATCTTCTTTGATGTAGACATTTTCATTAAATGTTCATCTGTTTAATTATTATTTACTCTGTACAGAACTTTGGGATTTACTAAGATGAAAGAGGCTAATTTTTGTGTATTGTTTTGTGAGTGACAATGCCAGGACTGAGTCCTCAACTAGTCCATCAGTCCATCAGTAGTAACGTAGGACCTTGAGCCATTTTAATATAGACACTATTCTTGGAAAAGTCAGCTTTGATGAAAATGCATATACACAAAAGGATACTCCATAATTAGAGGAGGTGCAAAGCATTGAATGTGCCAGTAAAGTCAATTAAACACTAATTACTATTGGATTTAGATCTGCCATTGCATGATAAATTGCTCAAGTAAAAGCATCTTCTCCACACCAGAGGTGCCAAATTCACCCCTGCTGATGTTACAGATGTTTTTTCAACTACCCCTCTGATTCTGTTTGAGATAAAAATGCAAAACTTTCCCTTGTTGTAGGCAGCAGTGTGAAAAACTCATTAGCTGATATAATCTTTATAGGTAGTTTTCTTTGTGTGGTTACATGACAATCCTTCACTTTCCACATTTCTAGGCTTTGCTAATGATTTCACACCCTCTTTTCTCAGGAGGAAGAAGAACTTTCTGCTATGTGCAGTTGACATATGGTTAGTGTCTGGCCTTTTGCTATCATTCAGGTGATGCAGAGCTTTGGAAACCTCTTGACTTTATATCAATCTCAATGCGTTCCATCAGGAATTCTGCAGATGACTCTGATTCAGCTTTTTAAACATTTCCAGGAAGTTCATCACTCATCGCCACTTTTCTCCTTTCTTTCCAGTGTTAACAAGTTTCCATATGCTGTTTCCATATGCCATGTGGCTTTCATAAAATCTTAGGCAGTAATTTCTCCAAAAGCTCAGATACCTTTATGGTAGTTTTGTTTAAGAGTATATTAATCCCAAACATGATGATAAAGTGAAAGGTATCTATTCCTTTGGCTTCAATGCCCTTTGGAATGGTCTCTAATGTCCAATTTCAAAGATTTTAAGATGGGGAGAGACCAGTATGATCAGTAATTTATTGCTTGAGTCACTCAGTTTTCCTTCATCTAATGTCCCTCTCTATTAAAACTATTAAAACTATATTTTGGATAGAATGGAAAACTTCAACTGGTGTTAGCACAAATTTCATGTTATTCCATCTTCCAGACCTCAGCTGCTGTAAGCACATTCATGACAGTAACTTCAAATTTGCTGTTGACTTACTGAAACTCCCTTAGACTTAAGCCAGTCTGATCAGAGTGTGCCTTACAGCCGCAGCACAAAGCCCAAACAGTGGCTTCATAGTGCAGATGCACTATGAGAGAAAATATTTAAATATCTTTAGAGATAAGTCACACATAACTAGTTTCTTGAACCTAGTACCTCAATCCTTCCTCCCCCAGCCTGGTTTTCCATTGCCATATCTGAACACAGAAAATAAGCTCCCTTCCTCCACAGAGAGACCTGGCTTTGTCACCCCACTTGCTTTTCTCTCTTTTTCTGAAATCTTTCGTCTCCCCTGCTCAAGAACAGCGTGGCAAGTAGAGCCCGAGAGGTGATCGTCCCCTTGTACTCGGCACTGGTGAGACCCCACCTCGAGTACTGTGTCCAGTTTTGGGCCCCCTACCACAAGAGAGACATTGAGGTGCTGGAGCGGGTCCAGAGAAGGGCAACGAAGCTGGTGAGGGGTCTGGAGCACAAGTCTTAC